>NC_057802.1:78484211-78599256 GCF_018294505.1 Triticum aestivum | reverse complement strand
GGAGGAGGAGATCACCGGAGAGGAGGGAGGAGAAACCGTGAGGGGAGGGGAGGAGAGGAGGGAAGAGGAGGTCGCCGGTGAGAAGGAGGAGGAGGTCGCCGGTGAGAAGGAGGAGGAGGTGCCGGAGAGGAGGAGGAGGAGGTCGCCGGAGAGGAGGAGCGGAGTATGGTGGAGGAGAGAAGGGGAGATGGAGTGGAGGAGAGGAGGAGATGGAGTGGAGGAGAGGTGGAGTGGAGGAGAAGAATGAAGAGGTAAGGAGGAGAGGACCACGCCCAGCCATATATACGGCATAGTAATGGCGCACCGTGGGCAGGTGCGCCATTACTATTTTATTAAATTTTTTTTTTAATTTTGAAGGCGGGAAGATAGTAATGGCACACCATGGGCAGGTGCGCCATTGGTAAGTTTGAATTTTTTTGAATTTTTTGCCTCTCCAGATCTTAAAACCCCCGTATCTTTTTTTCTGTTAGGTTTTTGAGGATTTTGAAAATGTTTAACGGGGTTCTCTCGAGAGATTTTGCAAAAAAGTCGAAAATTCATGTTTGTAAATTTTGCTAACAACTAGACCACATATCACATGGGAATCTTATTTTCTTTTATTTTTTTTGACATTTCTATCATTTTCTTTTATTTTCTTAAACTGAAAAGGTGGTCTTCAACTAGTAATGGCGCACCACACCCACGGTGCGCCATTAGTAGTTTAAAAAATAAAATAAAATAAAAATTTGAAAAAAAAATTTAAACATATTTACTAATGGCGCACCGTGGGAGTGGTGCGCCATTACTAGTTTAACTAGCAATGGCGCACTATCCCCTGGTGCACCATTAGTAGTTTTGAAAAAATAAAAAAAATTACTAATGGCGCACCGTGGATGTGGTGCGCCATTAGTATTTGCACACTAATGGCGCCCCAACACATGGTGCGCCATTACTATTTAGTAATGGCGGACCACATGCATAGTGCGCCATTAGTGTCCATATTGGCTATAGCTGTTTTTGTAGTAGTGGCATATGCATGAAAGAACTAAGATAGATAAAAATTTCTTTGAACAATGACCTCTACTTAAACACAATTTGGCTATTGAAACCCTAGGAGGTCCTCCTCCACCTAAGGGTGATCTTATGTTTGAATTAAGACAATTACCAGTCACTTTGATATGTGCTTATCTTGATGAGAAAAAGATATATCCTGTTATTATTAGTGCTAACATTTCAGAACATAAAGAAGAAAGATTATTGAAGGTTCTGAAGAAGCATCGAGCTGCTATTGGATATACTCTTGATGATCTTAAGTGCATTAGTCCCACCTCTGTCAGCACAAGATTAATATGGAACCTGATGCTAAACCTATTGTTGATCACCAACAACGTTTAAATCCTAAAATGAAAAAGCTGCTATCCGATAGCTGAGACCAGATGGGTAAGTCCCATTCATTGTGTCCTAAGGATGGCAATGGGTAGGGTATGGGTAGGGTAGAGAAATACCATACCCATACCTGTATAGTGAGTGGGTACGAAATTCTACCTATACCCGTACCCATGGGTATGAAACTTTACCCTTATCCATACCCGACAGATACTTATTCCACAAAGAATTGTCACTGGTTACTAAGAAGGGAGGTATTACTGTTGTTCCTAATGATAAAAATGAACTTATTCCACAAAGAATTGTCACTGGTTATAGAATGGTAATTGATTTTAGAAAATTAAAAAAAGCTACTAAAAAGATCATTACCCTCTACCTTTTATTGATCAAATGTTAGAAAGACTATCTAAGCACACACACTTTTGTTTCCTAGACGGATATTCTGATTTTTCTCAAATACGTGTTTCACAACCTGATCAAGAGATAACCACCTTTACTTGTCCTTTTCAACTTATGCTTATAGACGTATGCCTTTTGGTTTATGTAATGCACCTCCTACCTTTCAAAGATGTATGACTGCTATATTCTCTAACTTTTGTGAAAAGATTGTTGAGGTTTTCATGGATGATTTTTCCGTATACGAAACTTCTTTTGATGATTTCTTAAGCAACCTTGATTGAGTTTTGCAGACATGTGAGCAAACAAACATGTCTTGAATTGAGAGAAATGGAAATTTATGGTTAATGAAGGTATTTTCTTGGGATATAAAATTTCTGAACGAGGTACTGAGGTGGATAAAGCTAAAGTTGATGCAATTGAGAAAATTCCATGTCCTAAAGATATCAAAGGTATTCGTAGTTTCCTCGGTCATTATGCTGGTTTCTATAGGAGATTTATTAAAGACTTCTCCAAAATTTCTAGGCCTCTTACAAATCTTTTACAAAAGGACGTTCCATTCATTTTTATGATGATTGTGTAGAAGCCTTTGAAACACTTAAGAAAGCCTTAATTTCAGCACCTATTGTTCAACCACCTGATTGGAACTTGCCTTTTGAAATTATGTGTGATGCTAGTGATTTTGCTATTGGTGCTGTTCTAGGACAAAGATTTGATAAGAAATTAAATCTTATTCATTATGCTAGTAAAACTCTAGACAGTGCCCAAAGAAATTATACTACTACTGAAAATGAATTTTTAGCAGTGGTGTTTGCTTGTGATAAATTCATATCTTACATTGTTGATTCTAAAGTGATAGTTCACACTAATCATGATGCCATAAAATATCTTTTGGAAAAGAAAGATGCTAAACCTAGACTCATTAGGTGCGTTCTCTTGCTGCAAGAATTTGACTTACATATCACTAATAGGAAAGGAGCTGAGAACCCCGTAGCTGATAACTTGTCTAGGTTAGAAAATATTCTTGATGACCCAAAACCTATTAATGATAGTTTTCCTGATGAACATTTTTCTGCAATAAATGTTTCTCATATCACTCTCTGGTATGCTGACTATGCTAATTATATTGTTGCTAAATATATACCACCCAGCTTTACATACCAACACAAGAAAAAATTCTTCTTTGACTTAAGACATTACTTTTGGGATGACCCACATCTTTATAAAGAAGGAGTGGATGATATTATTAGACGTTGTGTACCTGAGCATGAACAGGGACAAATCCTACGGAAATGTCACTCTCAAGCTTATGGAGGGTATCATGCGGGAGATAGAATTGCTCACAAGGTATTGGAATCTGGTTTTTATTGCCCTACTCTCTTCAAATATGCCTGTAAGTTTGTTTTATCTTGTGATGAATGTCAAAGAATTGGTAATATTGGTAAGAGTCAAGAAATACCTATGAATTATTCTTTTGCTGTTGAAACATTTGATGTCTGGGGTTTTGATTACATGGGACCTTTTCCTTCCTCGAATGGGTATACTCATACTTTGGTTGTTGTTGATTATGTTACTAAGTGGGTAGAAGCTATTCCAACTAGTAGTGATGATCACAACACCTCTATTAAAATGCTTAAGGAAGTTATTTTCCCAAGGTTTGGAGTCCCTAGATATTTAATGGCTGATGGGGGTTCACACTTTATTCATGGTGCTTTCGTAAAATGCTTGCTAAGTATGATGTTAATCATAGAATTGCATCCCCTATCATCATCAGTCTAGTCGTCAAGTAGAACTTAGCAATAGAGAAATAAAATTATGTACAAAAAACTATCAGTGGGTCCTGAAAGAATTCGTCTAAGAAATTAGACGATGCACTTTGGGCTTACGGAACAGCATATAAAAATCCTATGCATATGTCTCCTTACAAAATGGTTTATGGAAAAGCTTGACATTTGCCTCTTGAGTTAGAACATAAAGCATATTGGGCAATTAAAGAACTCAACTATTATTTCAAACTTGCCGGTGAAAAGAGGTAATTTGATATTAGCTCACTCGATGAATGGAGAACCCAAGCTTATGAAAATGCCAAGTTATTCAAGGAAAAGGTTAAAAGATGGCATGACAGAAGAATCCAAAAGTGTGAGTTCAAAGTGGGAGAATATGTTCTTTTGTACAACTCTCGTTTTAGATTCTTCGCAGGGAAACTTCTCTCCAAATGGGAAGGACCCTATGTTATCGAGGAGGTTTATCGATCTGGAGCCATCAAAAGTTTAATGATATGGTTAGATTTATTCTTAATACTTTTCTCGTAGTTGCGGATGCTTGCGAGGGGGTTAATCATAAGTAGGAGTTTTGTTCAAGTAAGAACAACACCTAAGCACTGGTCCACCCACATATCAAATTATCAAAGTAGCGAACACAAATAAAACCAACATGGTGAAAGTGGCTAGATGAAATTCCCATGTACCCTCAAGAACGTGTTGCTTATTATAAGAGACCGTTTTGGCCTGGCCTTTACCTCAAAAGGATGGGGCTACCTTGCTGCACTTTCGTTACCATTACCGTTACTTGCTCGCTAGAAATTATCTTGTTATCAAACTACTCATTACTTACAATTTCAGTGCTTGCGGAGAATACCTTGCTGAAAACTACTTGCCATTTCCTTCTGCTGCTCATTGGGTTTGACACTCTTACTTATTGAAAGGACTACGATTGATCCCCTATACTTGTGGGTCATCAGTCATATCTGAAATCAGAGAATACCATTGCCGCTAATGCCTGCATGTAATGATCTCCAAATTGTAGCAGAAAGTGTGTGTGTATATATATATATGTATATATTGTATGTATGTACGTATGCATGTATGGTCGTACGAGAAATTATATGATATATGTATGGTCATACGAGAAATTATATTATATATGCATAACGTGTACAGTATGTAGTAGCGTAAAATATGTTTGAAATGAAAAAGAATTGAATGGAAAACACAAAATAAAAAGGAAAAATAAACAATAAACAATAAACCATAAAACCCTAAACCCCAACTCAAAATCCTTAGTCCCGGTTGGTGTCAGCAACAAGGACTAAAGGTCCTCCAGCCCCGGTGCTAGCTCGAGGCGACATGGAGGGACCTTAGTCCTGGTTTGTGACTTGGTGTCACCAACCGGGACTACAGGTCCTTCAGCCCCCAGCGAGCACTCGCGGCCACGAGGAGGGACTTTAGTCCCGGGTTGTGGCCAACCGGGACTAAAGGGTGGGGGCCTTTAGTCCCATTCGTTGTCCCGGTTGGTGACCCGGACTAAAGATTGTTGCCAACCGGGACTAAAGCCTCGTTTTCCACTACTATACATAGATCTTGGTATACTTAGCAGGGAGAGGCTGTGAAACCACATTATATTTTAGTGGAGCATGGCCGGCCATTAACCATCCCACCATTCCATTACCTTTGTTGTTTGAAACCAACTCAACTTTATCCTGACACAACGATAAGGTGGACCGATAATTATCCACATCAATAGCCGCAGCAATAACGAATTCCTTTCCCTTTCCAAAAATCACATCATTTCTCAAATTCTATGCTCTACAAAAAGGAAGAAAATTTGCTCCCGTTTGACGGTGTCCCGTATAAGGTCGCACCATGTAAACTCCTGGCCATGTGGGCTGGTTGAAGGATCCCTTGTCGTTTTTGTCCGGGCCCACTTTGGGCTACATATGGCACGCACGCAGATTCCAGAAGACTTGTTGTGCAAGACAAGATGCTGGATTTGTGGAGGAATCTACCTCCTCGGATGTAGCTGACTAGGACCATGTACGCTAGGACCCCATGGAATCCAATATAAACCGAGGTTCGAGGCTCAATAGATACATCAAAAAAAATCTCTTCCTAGCTTACATGTGCTCTATACATACTCCAACATAGTAAAACACAAGCATGATCTAGGGTTTTATTTCCTCACAACCCCTGAACATCGGTACATCATGTGTCCTTTTTACCATCACTCCAAGACACCTAGCTTAGGATCCCCTACCATGAGGTCTATTGGATTTACCACAGGCAGTGGTGGCCCATGCAGGCCCTACTAGGTAATCGTTGTGGTTCGATGGGTGTCAAGATCAGATCTTGGTTGACACTGGCATGACTTTCGTGACAGGCCAGATGTTCACCTTTGGTGGCACACCCTTGTCACCAACTCGATTAGCCTCCTCAGCCAGGTCGAGTCCTCTACTCGAGGTCGGATCACAAGATTAGGCAACATGGAGTATACCGTGGATCACCGCGGCGAACCAATCTTCACAGGCTTCGTTTCTCCCCAACTCTAGGAGCAACACATGTCGCTTCCTTTGGGCCCCATGTCAGATCTGGCCCTTGAGGAGCGCTAGAAGCCTTCGCTAGGGTTGATGTCATATTAGGGCCTAAATTTGCTCTCCCTGGTTCCGATCTCAGATATGATAAAAGATGAGTAAGAGAAACTCATGCCAAGGTTAGTGTCAGATCTGTCCCCAAAGCGACTTGCCCTATGGTCGATATCGGGTCAGGCCGGAGACATGTGTGAGAAACCTATTCCGGGAGCTAGGTCAGGTCGGGTACCAAAGTCGCGGCCCATTGGCCAAGTGTTAGAAATTTCTCCTGGATTTGATGTTAGATTAAATTTAGGATATCACAAAGTGGGATGCCCCAATCCGGACATCAGAATGAATCGTGGAACTCCCCATCGGAGTTCACGTTTTTGACTAACCTACCACCTATATCATCGCCAATGTCGAAGATCTCACCGACCTCCTCGAAGGCACGACCGACGAGGTCAAAGTCGAGGAAGAGGAGGCCGACGAATAAGCTGAAAGCCAACCATCAGCCACAGGCAGGAGGAAGGCCACCTGTACTCTCTTGGCCGACCCATGGCTATCAGGAGTCCCCCTCTCCGCCAACCAGCCTGGACCGAGCCGAAGCTTCAATCGCACCTCGCTAATGGGTGGATGTACCCGCATGAAACCTTAGATGGGATGGTATTCCACCGCGTAGCAGATAGGCGAAGGTGCCACCGCACCACCGCGGATGGGCAGATCAACCATCTCACCACCAGGATGAGTGAATCATCCACCTCGCCGTCGCAGAAGGGCAGATCTTCCACTACAACACGACGTATGGGAGGATGTGCCACCACGGCACATCACATGGGTGTATCATCCACCTCATAGTCGTGGATGGGTGGATCAACCACTGCGTCACCGCGGATGGGCGGATCAGCCATTGCACTGCCGCTATTGGGCGGAGTGTCGCCTCGTATGGGCGTTCATGCGACTAGGTCATTGATGTGACTATGTGGTTGGGCATAGATCAGGGAAGGCCAATGTGAATGGAAGGAAAATATACTAGCAAGGATGTGCCCCTGAGGTACTGACCAAGCATAGGAGGTAGAAATAGAAACCATCTACACTGATGGGAAATTCGAGGCGGCTACAAAATCACAATCGCCTTTACTATTTCTTGCATTGTGGTAACCACCTCTGGACTTGCCAATAGTTATGTTGATTGCCTACGATGGAAGCGGGTTCGATTAGCTTGGTCACAACCACCTCCATTTTCTGCTGCTAATGCTCATATTGTAAGGACCTTTGAAGTGATAATAATGATAGAGCGAGGGTAGCCAAAGAGAATGGAGGTTGATGGGGAAGAGGGGCAGGGAGAATGATCTCGTTTTGTCATTTTGCATAGAGTGAGTTGTCGAGGACACACTATGATAGTCGAGGAGGAAGCAAGGGAAATGATGGATTGGTGTTGTCACTATATGAATGGACATCACATGTGTATGTCTCTAAAGTTGTGTATAGTTTTATCCCATGAAAATGTTCGAACACTCAAATAGTATGTATATAGTTAAGTAAAATGCACTCACACACCTAATATACACAAAGCTATATTCATTGGTGCAATGCATATGAAGATACATACTGATTATGTTGTTAATGGAAGGAAAGTATATGGGTAAACATAGCAAAATGGCAAGACTTCAATTGAAACTTTGGCAGGTTTGACTTCCAATAATGTCACCACCACCATTTTAGGTGTGGCTGGAAAAGAAGATCACAATATTTAGAATTTTTACTATGATTATGTTTTATCATGTTGAACAGAATTACCAGCTTGATTGTGGATTATACTTTTTCTTCATATGTGACGTAGTTCACTTGCTGCCAAGGTTCCTACCTTCCTTGAGGAACTACATTTTCTTGTATAGGTGAAAAACATGGACATGGCATTAATTGAATTACCAAAATATAAAGGATAAGCATTCGCGCTACATTCTCTACTACATTGAGGAGAAAAGAAAATAAGAGTTGCTTTTGAAAATTCATTAACTTTTTGTTGGACCATGATCATCTATCAGTTATTAATTTTCTCTGTTGCACTTTTTCTTACAATGTATGTTATATTATTTTAGATACACGTTATACTGATCTAACATGAAACTAATTTTTATGTATTCCTATAACTACACCTAAGATTCATCTACTCTCTCTCCTTAAATGTATGCAACACCCTTCAAATTTTGAGTCTAAATTTTACTATGCATCTGAATAACAAAATGTAAGTTATATGCAATGAAAAATATACCATTTGAAACTTCATATAAGTATGAATATAGTGGTATAGTTTTTATCCTATACATCATATTTTTTGTCGAATTTAGATTCACAATTTGATGAGGTATTACATATTTGGAAGGAAGGGGTATATATAATTTAATGTTATAGAACCTCACTTGATTTTTATCATAAGTACTTCATCGAGTTGTATCCTTCTATGATGTGGCGGTATATTCCCGCTCTTTTTAATTCTACTAGTCTTTTCTAACAAATAAGACCTACATGATATAAGTGAAGACATCATTTTAACAATTAAGAAATAAAATCAAATTAATCATGCAGCCTTTTAACCATTGTCCATCAACACGGCTCATTAAACAGGTGTGGAACAAGCCAATATGTATGGACATTTTTATTGACATAGCTTGGATCATTTGGAAGGAAACAAAGAACAAGTTTTTAAAGGGGGTCCCTTCAAATCATCGTGCATGATGCGGGAGATTAAAGAAAGATTTGTCCCTTCTGGCCCAAAGGGTCAAGCCTACCCTAGTGCATTTCACTTCCTCATGTGATGCGCATGTCCCTTGGCGATGGAGTCGTGTCCAACCAGAGCCCGGATGTCCGGCTGTGAACTTCATGTGGCAGCTCAGTGTTAGACTTGCACTTCCACCTTCATTTTCCTCACGAATGGTGTAGGTGTACTCTTGTGCTTGCACTCATCTTCGACTGATGTAACGATCGACTCAAACCTATACATGCACTAGGGGGTCAAGTACTATACCATCCTCGAAGGGCACAAATAGACACTTGAAAAGGAGAAGATTCACCTTCACATATGTGATGCATGTGTCCCTTGATGATGGAGTTGTGTCCATGGCAATGACCCTAGGATGCTCCACACCAACTTCTCAACTGTCTACAACAATAAGGTTTGTTAGGTTTCCATTTAGGGGCCATGATGGTGGTGCTCCTTTGGATCGCTCTAGTGCTTGTTGTTGCACCTAGGCGGTCTACGGATCTGTATGTAATTTATATTTCTCTTGGTATTATTTGTGCTTCCTTGATAGTTGATGAATAGATCAAAAGTTTTTCCCCAAAAAAAACATAGTATGTATGTTGTATTGGCTGAAGAACTCTTTATGGCCATCTATATCATTTTGATCAACATATTATGGATATCATATGTTATTTTCTGTCTACAACCCAAACCACCCATTTACTCACTACTGCAGGAATGCCTAGTAGTGGCGGGTGGGAAAAGGCTAGCAGTGGCGGGCAAGGCTCCCAGGGCCGCCCACCACCGACCTCCTGCCACTGCTATTATGGCTGGTGGGCGTACTCTAGTGGCGGGCACTTTTTGTTGCCTGCCACAACTATAATCTCTGCCCGCCATTGTTTCTAATAGAGCCCACCACAACAGTTTTCTCCGCCCGCCATTGGTACTGGTCTAGGCATATAGAAGAATTGCTGTCGTGGCAGCGTTTTTTGCTGATGTCGCATCATTGTAATTAGGTGGTTAGAGTATTTCACACTCAATCATCACATTGAAATACAAATATAGAATGTTATCTCATCATTCAAACAATCATGTAGTACATTAATTGTTACAACGTCGCCATAACAAATAAGAGTAATAGTGAAGCAAAACAGTTGAGTATAAAAAGTGCGAGAGAAAAAATGTCAGGACCGGATTTTCGGGATAATAATTTCCCAGAAAATGGCCTTTGTGCTCACCAGCCCCAGGATTACTGTTAGCTGATGAGGCACCAACTTGATACAAGAATTCCAAGCAAAGTACAAAATATGCAGTACAAGACCATTGTGGCCTATGAATACAACACTTGGTTTCTAGTGGTTGATGGCGGAAGCGGTTTGTGGTTCATCTGTGTCTATGGGACTCCATTTCCCACAAGAACAGCTGACCAGGATAACTCCTATCTTCGCGAGGCTGCTATCACCTTTACATGGGTTCCGGGGCTGTCGTCGCAAAGCTCTGTCCACACAAGAAATCTGGCCAAGACAATAGCCAGGGACAAGCCAGTGATTACGTTTGAATGTACTCGCAAACATTAAGAACACGGGTATAATATAATAAGAGATAATCATGTTCCGAAATATTTTTATGATGATAACGTCTGTCACGAAATGAACGAAAATCCGTGATGCACGCATGCAGGTAAAATATGAACATGTGATACGGGAGTAGAAATAGAATGCACTGATCGAGTGTCTGAAACGACTCCTCGAAAGGGTGCAAGTAAATTAACAATGCCGCAGTCGGGCGTCTGAGCGACACCACATAAAGGGCTTATAAAGGATAAATAAATAACAAACATGCCGCAGTCGGGCGTCTGAGCGACGCCACATAAAGGGCTTATAAAGGATAAATAAATGACAAACATGCCGGAGTCGGGCGTCGGAGCGACGCCACATAAAGGGCTTATAAAGGATAAATAAATGACAAACATGCCGCAGTCGGGCGTCGGAGCGACGCCACATAAAGGGCTTATAAAGGATAAATAAATGACAAACATGCCGCAGTCGGGCGTCGCAGCGACGCCACATAAAGGGCTTATATAAGAATAATCACAGTGAATATCCAAGAGGTAGCACCGTCCCAGGGATACTCAATAATTCAAATAAAGCAACTGGTTAGTCCACAATAATAATAATCATAATCCTCATATGACATAGGTCATAAACAATGTTCTGGTATATCCGTTTCTCTATCCGAAGACCGTCACTGTGTTCTAGTTTAACCGTTTCTCCATCCGAATACCGTTTCTATGATTCTAGTTTAACCGTGTCTCCATCCGAAATCCGTCACTAGACCCATCTCAGACTGAAGTCCTTGCTCATGAACATGGCTATCCGAATGGATATATCCTCTGCAGAGGGTGTACTATTTACCCACGAGTGACGGATTTATTTAGCCCATCGGGACTAATTCCGCCTATGGCCTTTTAATTGAAAACACGCCTGACCTGCACACACCAGCTTAACTTACCGGTGTCTGGAATCACCCACGACACCTGTCAAGCAAAACTCTAAGTGGGGAGGCTACAACCTCGACGTAGCATGGGATCAAATTTATATCGCGCGCTCTAAGGGGTGCCCCCCTCTCGGTCCCAACCGGAAACACCCATGCCCCCGGACCAGGTGGCATGCCTACCGGATGCATCCGGTATCTTCCACCATGGCCTCTTTGTACGGTGTGTGCCTTGGTAAGGGGTTGACAACTTACTGAACCGTACCCTACCTGCGGCAGGGACAAGTGGTAGTACAAAACAAGAAGTGGAAGTTACTAATCAAGACTCAACCTACGGCCAACTCAGGAGGTCCAAGCATTCTCCGATTGATTAGCGTAACCAATATATTTCCATTAACAGATAAAATCATCACTCATCAAGCCTCACCATGCCATACCGGACATATTCGTCTCGACGAGGAACTAGGGACAAGCTCGTGTCTACCCAAGACCACGGCTTTCCCAGCTTCCTTCCGGTATGCATAAGGAACTCACGAGGATGACTACTACCATCAGCATGACCATTACTACCAGCAAAGAATATCCATGGTGCATTCATGCGAATGATTTTTACCGTCACATAAAAATAACGTACGCTCCAAGTCAAGTGGTGTTGTAACCGTATCAAAACACCGCACAAAAATATTATGCCAGAGTTCAGAATACTTGCCTTCAAGTGTATGCAAAGGGTGCACTTTTTGAAAGCTTTCTTCTCTCTCCATTTACTATTTTGAAAAATATTCAAATAACAAATATTTCAAACACAGTACAAAAAGTTGTCCCAAATATTTTTGAAATAAAACTTAAAATAAACTAGATGAAATTTGAGAGAGGTAGGAAAAAGAATTAACTCATCTGGAGTTTTATTTTAAAAGATATAGCCAGTCAAAGTTTGGTCAAATCTCTGTTTTTAATAAAAGCCAGAAAAAAGAAAACGTTTCGGGGGAGAATACGCTTTCGAGGCATAGGAGACATACTCCGGGGTTCTATGCGACCACTTGAACTCGCGGAGGCGGGGCTGGGTCACTGACAGTGGGTCCAGGGGGCCCACTGGTCAGGTCTGACTATTCCCCCCTCTCCCTCCTCCCCTCTGCCCGAACGGGAGCGGGACTCCGGCGATCGCCGGCGACCAACGGCGGCTCCTCGAGGGCACCTGATGGCAGGGATGGATCCGCCAGACCGGGGCGGTCCTCTCGGTGGTCGTTGGGTCGACGGTGGGTGGAGGAGTCGCCGGCGGTGAGCTCCGCGGCGGAGGGGCTACGGGAGCGAAGTGGGTTTTGGGCTCCGGTGGTTTCCGAACGAGGTTGAGGCGCTGGGCAGCTCCGCAAGAACGAGGAGAAGCGGTTGGTGGCGCTGGATGGGCGGGGGAATGCCTGGTTGCGACGAATGGCACCGGACGGTAGCGGCGGCCGAACCGGCCGGAGTTGGGGAAGATGGCCTCTTCCGGTCAATCCACTGCTTGGGGAGCTCTAGGAGGAAGGCTTGAGGTCGCCTGAGCGCTCGGAGGGGCTCGGGGTCTCCTTTTATAGGCGTTTGAGGCTGGTCCCGCAGCGGCCGTGGATAAGAACGCCGGCGACAGCCGTGCTGTAGCTGCAGGGCGACGTGCCGACGGGCTCCAGGATAAGCTCGAGCTGTTCAGAGGGGCAGCTGGCGCGCGCGGGTGGCTTGGGCGGCGCCGTCCATGGCAGGAGCTCGCTGCCGACGCCGGCGTGCCGCCAAAAGCTCTAACGGCGGCGGTGTAGGGTGCCAGAGGTGGCGTGGAGAGTGGGCGAGCGTAGTGCGTGGCTCTGTAGGCGAGCCAGGGCCATGTGCGGGACGCGGCGGGGGCGGCAGTGCGACGCGGCGGCTCGGTGCGCGCGTGTGCAAAACGTGCGCTGTGGGCGCGCCCAGAGCACACACGGGACATGCTCGACAAAATGCTAGGGCAGCCTAGAGTGCGAGAGGGAGGTTGGCACTTAACAGGACTAGGATAGGGATAGCTAGGAGCTTAGTGGACAAGGTTGCTGGGTCAGGGGATCAAGTCCACTGTGCAAACTAAAACTCATGTCAAAACAGACTGTGCACACCAAGTGTTCGACAGAATGCTAAGTGCATCTAGGCAACTCTTGGAGTGGCCACAAACTCCAGATCAGGGTCTCCCTGGATGTAGGTGACGATGGCAAGATCATTTGGGCAAAACCAGAAACTTGCCAGTGCAAGTTTTTCAAAACTACAGTTTTGGACAGAAAGAAAAAGGTCTCATTGCATGCACTTAAAATCCTCCAATGGGTCCACTCTCCTGGACTTAAGGGTTTTGTAGGGAGGGCTTGAAGCAGGAAAAAGTTCATGGGCACTAGAGCAAAATAAAATAGGGTTGCAGTACAAATCATCAAACTGGACCAGAATGAAAAAGAGGTTGATTCATTCAAATGTTTCAAAGAACATCACTGGGTTTTTGCATGAAGTTGAATTGTATGCATCTACTGACATCTCCAAACACTTGGAAGAATTTTAAAGGAATATTTAAATAGGTTGTAGTGCAAAAATGCCTACTGGACCAGATTCGAAAAGTTGATGTAGAGCTCAAAATCTCCAATAACCAAAAGATATTTTTGCATAAAAATGATGTGGAAACATCACATGACATCCCCAAATTTTGGTGGAAATTTTAAATGCCTTTGTCAAATGGTTGTAGTGCTAAACAGGCTCCCAAATTTATGAAAAATCATTTTAAAAGAATAAAGCTCAGGGAAAAGCAAATCTTGCAAATTAAGTCCACTGATAAAGAATTGTTTCATAGAGAGAGCATACAAGTCCAATAATACTTTAGGAAAGTTTTTTTCCACTTGAGGTAAAAATCCACAATATCAAAAGGGTAAATCTTGACAAATGGAGAAGTTTAATTTCCTGGCAAAAAATTTAATTTATAAAACGAGGTCAAAATTTTGGGGTGTCACAACACTACCCCCCCCCCCTTAAGAAAATCTCGTCCTCGAGATTTGTTAAAAGCTGTATTGAACAAGCATTGCTCTTACCAAAAGAAAACAATATGCTACTAAGCATTAACAATGTGGCTACAGTGAGAGGGCAATTAGTGGTGTAAAACCACAGTGTGGTCTACTGGCGTTGCGTGGAAAAAAATCCATGGTCGGGGAATAACGAGATATTTCTACGTGGATACAGTAATTCAGAATAAATTCTAAATTACTTAAACACGCTGGTCGCACCCGAGAGCACAGTGCTCCCTCTGGCTGACAGGTGGACCTGGGGCCCACTGTCGGCCTCTTCTTCTACCTCTGGTTCTCTCTTCTCTCTCGCGTGCTCTCCCGCGCTTCCTCCACCGGCGACGCCTAGCGCGTAGGGCATCTAGGCCGTACTGCGGTAGTGCGCGGCGTGCTAGCTGCCGGTGCAGCGTGCACTCACCTCGCGGGCCAGTGCACTATCGGCACTGCTCGCGGACTCGCCTCCGAACACCGGCGATCGAGCGACGATTGGCGCTGGTGGACCTCGCCCACCGTACACCGATCTCGAGCTATAAAACGATCGTGGTGCTCCTCTCTTCTTCCTCACACCTGGCCTCGCTTCTACTCCTCCTTCCTGGTCCTCCATTGCTGTTAGCAGGAGCTCGAGACGAGGCTCTAATGGCGGAGGCGATGCCGGACTGGTATGTGGTCCTGGTGTGTGGAGGTTTGGCGACGCTGCTGGGGTTATCCGTGCTCTTGTGCGCAATGATCCTGGATGATCGTCGTGATGCTGCCGCTCAAGTGTTAGCTCTTCGCGGCGGCGGCGATCACGGGGATTAGGTGCGGCATCGAGTGCTAACTGTTGTCGGTGTGCTGGGGCAGCTCACACCCGAATGATCACTCACAAATCTCTCTTACTGAGACAGTGGTGTCCTCGGGTGTGATCAGTTAGGCGCAACAATGTGTACGAGGATTTGCAATTAGTGCACGAGGTCGAGTGGTTGAGGTTGTGAGTCTGCTGTTATGGTGTTGCGCGAATAAAAAAAATCTATGTCGCGAAGATATATACGCTGCAGCAACTCGGGGAAAGAAAACTCATTACAAAATTTATCGCGAGAAAAAAAATTAGTTAAGTAAAGATTAACAGCAGTAAAATTGTTCATATAATTGAAAACAAAAATTTGGTACGCCGCACAAAATTTTGGATACCACGCGCAAGTTACAACACATAAATAAATACTGGGATAACAAACACAGCGGTGACGTTTATAAAGAAAACGGCAAAAAGACAGGGTCCTGAGAAAACACCTCTGGTACTGGGGCACACTCCTCTTCTATCGGGGGAAGCGGGTTGACCAGTCGATGAATGCGCCTCTCCCGGTCAGGCCTCAGTGGTCTGCCAATAGCGATCCCAGGATTTAAAACCGCGAGGCTCTGGAGATAACCCATTACCCGCTGAGTCAAACGCTCCTGAGCGATAACGTATTGGGTAAGGTTGGCCAGTACTGGATCTCTCTCAATTCGTCCACCGGGAAAAGATGCAACTTCTCCGGGTGCCGCACGACTCGGAAAATAATAATATCCTCGTTCGCTGGCATAGGGTACCGCGAATCGAAGACGAGCGAGCGCTTCGTACGCAGCAGCTTCTATGGCCATCTGCGGAGTCGGCATGGATTTCCCCACGAAGGAAACTTCCGTTAGGTCTTGGTTTGGGTATGCGGGAGGGATGTGCACCACTGCCCAATATTTCGAGGTGGATGGGGTGATCCTCGATTTGAGCAACTCGTACTGGGGTGGATGGGTGGCACTCATGGTACTGCAGGTAAAGTCCCACAATAATCTAACAAAACTACCTGGGGTGGCGTCTGGGGTTCTCAGATAAATACTGGGGGTCAGCATGGCAAAGAAATGGATGTGAGTGTTGCGCACAAGGTGAGGGGTACTCGGCAAGGTCACGAGGTGGCCTTTATATAGCATTGAGGCTGGGTTATCTACCGGGGTGAAGGGTAACTAGTTGTCGATCCTGTTCTTGGGTCAAAGCCACAGATATACATATCTCATAAATGTGACGCATTACTGTGGGTGCCACCGGGGTTGGTCTTGGTAGCTGTGCCCGATATTTAAAAACGCAACTATACATCAACGTACATATGCATAGCTACTACTCCACAAATAGGGGCGCTCAAGCAGACAACATTTAATAAAAGCGATACAAGATCACACCATTACTAAGCGTAGGAAAACTAAGGCTCGATACTACTCGAGCGACTTAGTCTACTTCGTAAATATCTAAGTGGGCTGGCCTGGCGGATGCCGAGGTTTCTCCACGGGTTTCTCCGTCAGGATTTGCTGGTTGAGGTTGAGGGGTTGCAGGGTCGGGGTAGTGGTGATGACCATCGCGGGGGTTGTTGGCCACAATCCCGTTGGAACGGGTTCCCAAAAGGCGACGAAGCGCTTCTGGGGACACCAAAGCACTCTGGTTGATGGCTGGGGCAGCCCTCAAGGGATCGATCGGGTGTCCGAACAGCACGATTGGGTTGTCGGCGTCGGGCTCCACTTCTCCTCTCGCTGGGGCTCGGCGAACCAGTTCTCCACGAGCTGCGATCAGATCAAGGGTGACCTGATCGAACAGTTGCTCTAGTGCGCTTACATAGCGCACTAGATGCAATAGTGCAGGATCTGTCTCGTGATCTCCGTTGGCAACCTGGAGCGGCCTACCATACCCGTCACGACTGGGGTAGTAGTAGAACGAGCGACAGTTAACTCTGGGCGACAAGTGTTGGAGTTGAACTATAGCTTCTCGAGCTGCCAGTTGGATGGCTTGTGGCTCAAAGGAAGTTGTCCTTCCAGTGAATCTGTAGGGGCGTTCTGGCGACAGATCCCTACCATAGATGTGCACAGTGGCCCAGTACTGACGGCTCTCACCGTACATGGGTCCTTGGTACACAACATATTCTGGGGGCTCTTCTAATGCATAGGCACGGCGGGTGAGGTTTGCGAGCACGGTCACAAAACCTCCAAGGTTGGTTGCTGTGGTCTCATTGTGAACAATGGGGCCAGGCATCGTGGCTTGGTTTGGGGAAAGGGGTTGTGCTGTGCTGTGTTGAGGCTAGCGTGCCCTTTTTATAGGAAAAGGGGATGGAGTCTTCCTTCGCACGCTTGCGATTGAGACGTGTTAGGTGTCGGTCACTGGCGTGTGATCGACGGGCTAGGCTGATAGTTCGGGCACCGTCTGCCGAAAGGCGTCGGGTTACTGTGGGGCTATCTTACGCGGGAAGCTCGGTCGGGATTAGGTTAATGATGAGGACATCAATACAATTATTACACCCACAGTCCCTGCTGCTATACATACTGGACCAATTACTAGAGCTCGCGCACGCCAATTAAATTACCAGGTACTTTCGTTTCTTGCTAATGATTCTAATGTTCATGAGAATATGATGCTGCCTAAATTGGATACATTTGTTTTGCTTACAAATGAAGGGCCTAGCTTTGAGAAGGATGAACATTGGAGCAAGAACAAGCATGGAGATGATGGCATGCGCATGGGGAACAAGAACGGAGTTACAAGTGATGATTTCAGGACGTTGAAGCCACCATAATGCGTGCATGAAGCCTTGGACGAAATATACAAGATGCTACTTCATAACTTTCGTCCAGAGGCTATTCTAGGTGCTGCGTCACCTTATTATTGGGCCAGGCCCATGTAATTTCGAAATACATAAGTATAGGCTGTTTTTAGAGTCCGTATGTGTGGGGAAACAAGAGATAGGGTTGGTTTCGGACCCCTTCCTCAAGGGCCACGAAATTCCCCCCCCTCTTCCTCCATATATACAGCCCTTAGGGCGTCGTTTAGACTTTGGGTTTTGTTTAGATTAAAAGTTCACCATAGCTGCAACTTCGCGTACTTCGTTTGTGTTCAGCGACCAGACAAAGGCGTCACAGAACCCCACCTTGATCAATAAAGCTTTCATCTTATATTCGCAATATCCAGATTGCAATCTCAGTTTCTTGCCTGTTCTTCGTTTGCTCGCAGGAAACAGACCCTCGTGGTCAGGTTGATCGTGCTCCGGCGTGGTCGATAACCTCTCGGAGTTGGTTTAGCGATTGCTAAGGCGCGACGTCCTCGCACGTTCGTAGTCGGATCGTCAAAGTCGACTTCCATCAAAGCGATATTCATCATCTCACCGAAAGACGGGACACCTTTGCCTCTATCAAGTGGTATCAGATTTCCAGGTTGCTCGGTGAGATTTTACAGTTTTTTCGTAGTTTAGATCGAGTCTGTTCTTCATACCGCGTGCATCTTCTACTTCCACTTCACCATCACCTCCATCAGGTGCCACCTCCAGCCGTGATACAAGAAAGCAGGCACAACCACCACTCTCTGGCAAGAGCACACCTGCCGGGCCTGTGCAGAGCTCTTCTTCTTCCATGGCATCGACAGGGCACACAAGTGATATTATTTGTCGTCGTTGTAAGGGAAGAGGACATTTTGCGAGAGAATGCAAATCTCAGCGTGTCATGATTGCTACTGAGGATGGTGGGTATGAGTCCGCTAGTGACTATGATGAGGAGACTTTGGCTCTTATTACACGTGAAGAACATGGTGGAGATGATTCTGAAAATGAGACGCAATACATGGCTCCTGAAGACGCTGACAGGTATGAATGTTTAGTTGCTCAACGTGTTTTGAGTGTGCAGGTCACACAAGCAGAGCAAAATCAGAGGCATAATTTGTTCCATACAAAGGGAGTTGTGAAGGAACGTTCTGTTCGCGTCATCATAGATGGAGGGAGCTGTAACAACTTGGCTAGCATGGAGATTGTGGAGAAGCTATCTCTCACCACAAGACCACATCCACATCCTTACTACATCCAATGGTTCAACAACAGCGGCAAGGTTAAGGTAACACGTACTGTTCGTGTGCATTTTAGTATCTCTACATATGCTGATTATGTTGATTGTGATGTGGTACCCATGCAAGCATGTTCCTTATTACTAGGTAGACCATGGCAATTTGATAAAAATTCTGTACACCATGGTAGAAACAATCAGTATACTCTTGTTCATAAGGATAAAAATATTACTTTGCTTCCTATGACTCCTGATTCCATTTTGAAAGATGACATTAATAGAGCTAATAAAGCAAAACAGGAGAAACATAAGAGTGAAAATCAGATTGTGGCAAAGGAATTTGAGCAACAAATGAAACCTAATAATAAACCATCTAGTGTTGTTTCTGAAATTAAATTGAAAAGTGCATGTTTACTTGCCACAAAATCTGATATTGATGAACTAGATTTCAGCAAATCTGTTTGCTATGCTTTTGTGTGCAAAGAGGCATTATTTTCATTCGAGGACGTGCCTTCCTCTTTGCCCCCTGCTGTCACTCACATTTTGCAGGAGTTCGCTGACGTCTTCCCACAAGACTTGCCACCGGGATTACCACCTATTCGAGGGATTGAGCATCAAATTGACTTCATTCCCGGTGCATCGCTACCCAACCGTGCACCATACCGTACCAATCCAGAGGAGACGAAGGAGATTATGCGTCAAGTACAGGAGCTGCTCGACAAAGGTTATATACGCGAATCTCTTAGTCCTTGTGCTGTTCCTATTATACTCGTGCCTAAAAAGGATGGTACGTCGCGTATGTGTGTTGATTGTAGAGGCATTAATAATATTACTATTCGTTATCGTCATCCTATTCCTAGGCTCGATGATATGCTTGATGAATTGAGTGGCTCTACAATATTCTCCAAAGTTGATTTGCGTAGTGGATACCATCAAATTCGTATGAAATTGGGAGATGAATGGAAAACTGCATTTAAAACTAAGTTTGGTTTATATGAGTGGTTAGTCATGCCTTTTGGGTTAACTAATGCACCTAGTACTTTCATGAGACTAATGAACGAAGTTTTACGTGCTTTCATTGGACGATTTGTGGTGGTCTATTTTGATGATATACTGATTTATAGCAAATCTTTGGAAGAACATTTGGAACATTTACGTGCTGTTTTTATTGCTCTACGTGATGCACGTTTGTTTGGTAACCTTGGCAAGTGCACCTTTTGCACCGACCGAGTATCTTTTCTTGGCTATGTTGTTACTCCACAGGGAATTGAAGTTGATAAAGCCAAGATTGAAGCTATTGAGAGTTGGCCGCAGCCCAAAACGGTCACACAAGTGCGGAGTTTTCTTGGACTCGCTGGTTTCTATAGGCGTTTTGTGAGAGATTTTAGCACCATTGCTGCACCTCTCAATGAGCTTACAAAGAAGGATGTGCCTTTTGTTTGGGGTACCGCACAGGAAGAAGCCTTCACGGTATTGAAAGATAAGTTGACACATGCTCCTTTACTCCAACTTCCTGATTTTAATAAGACTTTTGAGCTTGAATGTGATGCTAGTGGAATTGGATTAGGAGGTGTGTTATTACAAGATGGCAAACCTGTTGCATACTTTTCTGAAAAATTGAGTGGGCCTAGTCTGAATTATTCTACTTATGATAAAGAACTATATGCTCTTGTTCGGACGTTAGAAACATGGCAACATTATTTATGGCCCAAAGAATTTGTTATACATTCTGATCATGAATCTTTGAAACATATTAAAAGTCAAGCTAAACTGAATCATAGACATGCTAAATGGGTTGAATTCATTGAAACTTTCCCTTATGTCATTAAACACAAGAAGGGTAAAGAAAATGTTATTGCTGATGCATTGTCTCGTCGCTATACTATGCTTTCACAACTTGACTTCAAAATATTTGGTTTGGAGACCATCAAAGATCAATATGTGCATGATGCTGATTTTAAAGATGTATTGCAGAATTGTAAAGAAGGAAGAACCTGGAACAAGTTTGTCGTTAATGATGGATTTGTGTTCCGTGCTAACAATCTATGCATTCCAGCTAGCTCTCTTCGTCTTTTGTTGTTGCAGGAGGCGCATGGAGGAGGATTAATGGGACACTTTGGCGTGAAGAAGACGGAGGACGTACTTGCTACACATTTCTTTTGGCCAAAGATGAGACGGGATGTTGAGCGTTTTGATGCTCGCTGCACTACATGTCAAAAAGCTAAGTCACGACTCAATCCTCATGGTTTATATATGCCTTTGCCTACACCTAGTGTTCCTTGGGAGGATATATCTATGGACTTTGTTTTAGGTTTACCTCGAACAAAGAAGGGGAGGGATAGCATATTTGTTGTCGTGGATAGATTCTCGAAAATGGCACACTTTATACCATGTCATAAAAGCGATGATGCTGTTAATGTTGCTGATTTGTTCTTTCGTGAAATTATTCGCTTGCATGGTGTGCCAAATACTATTGTTTCAGATCATGATACTAAATTTCTTAGCCACTTTTGGAGATGTTTATGGGCTAAGTTGGGGACTAAACTGCTTTTTAGTACTACTTGTCACCCCCAAACTGATGGACAAACTGAAGTAGTCAATAGAACATTGTCTACTATGCTTAGGGCTGTTTTGAAGAATAATAAGAAAATGTGGGAAGAATGCTTGCCTCATATTGAGTTTGCTTATAATCGTTCATTGCATTCTACTACTAAGATGTGCCCTTTTGAAATTGTGTATGGTTTCCTACGTCGTGCACCTATTGATTTGTTGCCTCTTCCATCTTCGGAGAAGGTTAATTTTGATGCTAAACAACGTGCTGAATTGATCTTAAAAATGCATGAGTTAACTAAGGAAAACATTGAGCGTATGAATGCTAAATATAAACTTGCTGGAGATAAGGGTAGAAAACATGTTGTGTTTGCACCTGGAGATCTTGTTTGGTTACATTTGCGTAAGGATAGATTTCCTGATTTGCGCAAATCAAAGCTAATGCCACGTGCTGATGGTCCTTTTAAGGTGTTAGAGAAAATAAATGATAATGCATATAAACTTGAGCTGCCTGCAGATTTTGGGGTTAGTCCCACTTTTAACATTGCAGATTTGAAGCCTTATTTGGGAGAGGAAGATGAGCTTCCGTCGAGGACGACTTCATTTCAAGAAGGGGAGGATGATGAGGACATCAATACCATTGTTACACCCACAGTCCCTGCTGCTATACATACTGGACCAATTACTAGAGCTCGCGCACGCCAATTAAATTACCAGGTACTTTCGTTTCTTGGTAATGATTCTAATGTTCATGAGAATATGATGCTGCCTAAATTGGATACATTTGTTTTGCTTACAAATGAAGGGCCTAGCTTTGAGAAGGATGAACATTGGAGCAAGAACAAGCATGGAGATGATGGCATGCGCATGGGGAACAAGAACGGAGTTACAAGTGATGATTTCAAGACGTTGAAGCCACCATAATGCGTGCATGAAGCCTTGGACGAAATATACAAGATGCTACTTCATAACTTTCGTCCAGAGGCTATTCTAGGTGCTGCGTCACCTTATTATTGGGCCAGGCCCATGTAATTTCGAAATACATAAGTATAGGCTGTTTTTAGAGTCCGTATGTGTGGGGAAACAA
Source organism: Triticum aestivum (assembly GCF_018294505.1). Taxonomy (NCBI): domain Eukaryota; kingdom Viridiplantae; phylum Streptophyta; class Magnoliopsida; order Poales; family Poaceae; genus Triticum; species Triticum aestivum. The sequence goes on along the minus strand of NC_057802.1, from coordinate 78,576,445 downwards.
GAGATAGGGTTGGTTTCGGACCCCTTCCTCAAGGGCCACGAAATTCCCCCCTCTTCCTCCATATATACAGCCCTTAGGGCGTCGTTTAGACTTTGGGTTTTGTTTAGATTAAAAGTTCGCCATAGCTGCAACTTCGCGTACTTCGTTTGTGTTCAGCGACCAGACAAAGGCGTCCCAGAACTCCACCTTGATCAATAAAGCTTTCATCTTATATTCGCAATATCCAGATTGCAATCTCAGTTTCTTGCTTGTTCTTCGTTTGCTCGCAGGAAACAGACCCTCGTGGTCAGGTTGATCGTGCTCCGGCGTGGTCGATAACCTCTCGGAGTTGGTTTAGCGATTGCTAAGGCGCGACGTCCTCACACGTTCGTAGTCGGATCGTCAAAGTCGACTTCCACCAAAGCGATATCCATCATCTCATCGAAAGACGGGACACCTTTGCCTCTATCAATTATGCGGGCGATTATGAGGATGAGGTTGATCAAAATCAGAACTACGTGCAGCCACCAGCACCACCACCAGCAGGTCGACCTCAGGTATATATTCGCAACGGTAGGCCGGCACCACCACCTCAGGTACGAGATCATGACCATCTCCCTAAACTGAAATTGAATATTCCACCATTTGAGGGTAGATATGTTCCTGATATATATCTTACTTGGGAGTTAGAAACTGAACAACGATTTACATGTTTACAATATCCTGAGGAGAGACGTGTTCCTGCGGCTGTTTGTGCTTTCACTAGCTTTGCATGTGTTTGGTGGTCTGAACATTGTAGATTATATCCTGTTCCAGCTACTTGGGCTGCTTTGAAAACTGCTATGCGTACTCGTTGGGTTCCACCATATTATCAACGTGAATTACTTCAAAAATTGCAGCGTTTAAGACAAGGAAAAAATTCTGTAGAAGAATATTATCAGGAATTACAAACTGGCATGATTAGATGTGGTATTGTTGAGGAGAATGAAGCTATGCTTGCACGTTTTATGGGTGGATTAAATAAAGAGATTCAGACCATTCTAGTGTATAAGGATTATAATAATATCACTCGTTTATTCCATCTTGCTTGTAAAGCTGAACGTGAAGTGCAGGATCGACAGCCATTGGCGCGAACTAACTTTTCTGCAGGTCGACCTTCATCATGGACACCGCGTGCATCTTCTACTTCCACTTCACCATCACCTCCATCAGGTGCCACCTCCAGCCGTGATACAAGAAAGCAGGCACAACCACCACTCTCTGCCAAGAGCACACCTGCCGGGCCTGTGCAGAGCTCTTCTTCTTCCATGGCATCGACAGGGCACACAAGTGATATTATTTGTCGTCGTTGTAAGGGAAGAGGACATTTTGCGAGAGAATGCAAATCTCAGCGTGTCATGATTGCTACTGAGGATGGTGGGTATGAGTCCGCTAGTGACTATGATGAGGAGACTTTGGCTCTTATTACACGTGAAGAACATGGTGGAGATGATTCTGAAAATGAGACGCAATACATGGCTCCTGAAGACGCTGACAGGTATGAATGTTTAGTTGCTCAACGTGTTTTGAGTGTGCAGGTCACACAAGCATAGCAAAATCAGAGGCATAATTTGTTCCATACAAAGGGAGTTGTGAAGGAACGTTCTGTTCGCGTCATCATAGATGGAGGGAGCTGTAACAACTTGGCTAGCATGGAGATGGTGGAGAAGCTATCTCTCACCACAAGACCACATCCACATCCTTACTACATCCAATGGTTCAACAACAGCGGCAAGGTTAAGGTAACACGTACTGTTCGTGTGCATTTTAGTATCTCTACATATGCTGATTATGTTGATTGTGATGTGGTACCCATGCAAGCATGTTCCTTATTACTAGGTAGACCATGGCAATTTGATAAAAATTCTGTACACCATGGTAGAAACAATCAGTATACTCTTGTTCATAAGGATAAAAATATTACTTTGCTTCCTATGACTCCTGATTCCATTTTGAAAGATGACATTAATAGAGCTAATAAAGCAAAACAGGAGAAACATAAGAGTGAAAATCAGATTGTGGCAAAGGAATTTGAGCAACAAATGAAACCTAATAATAAACCATCTAGTGTTGTTTCTGAAATTAAATTGAAAAGTGCATGTTTACTTGCCACAAAATCTGATATTGATGAACTAGATTTCAGCAAATCTGTTTGCTATGCTTTTGTGTGCAAAGAGGCATTATTTTCATTCGAGGACGTGCCTTCCTCTTTGCCCCCTGCTGTCACTCACATTTTGCAGGAGTTCGCTGACGTCTTCCCACAAGACTTGCCACCGGGATTACCACCTATTCGAGGGATTGAGCATCAAATTGACTTCATTCCCGGTGCATCGCTACCCAACCGTGCACCATACCGTACCAATCCAGAGGAGACGAAGGAGATTATGCGTCAAGTACAGGAGCTGCTCGACAAAGGTTATATACGCGAATCTCTTAGTCCTTGTGCTGTTCCTATTATACTCGTGCCTAAAAAGGATGGTACGTCGCGTATGTGTGTTGATTGTAGAGGCATTAATAATATTACTATTCGTTATCGTCATCCTATTCCTAGGCTCGATGATATGCTTGATGAATTGAGTGGCTCTACAATATTCTCCAAAGTTGATTTGCGTAGTGGATACCATCAAATTCGTATGAAATTGGGAGATGAATGGAAAACTGCATTTAAAACTAAGTTTGGTTTATATGAGTGGTTAGTCATGCCTTTTGGGTTAACTAATGCACCTAGTACTTTCATGAGACTAATGAACGAAGTTTTACGTGCTTTCATTGGACGATTTGTGGTGGTCTATTTTGATGATATACTGATTTATAGCAAATCTTTGGAAGAACATTTGGAACATTTACGTGTTGTTTTTATTGCTCTACGTGATGCACGTTTGTTTGGTAACCTTGGGAAGTGCACCTTTTGCACCGACCGAGTATCTTTTCTTGGCTATGTTGTTACTCCACAGGGAATTGAAGTTGATAAAGCCAAGATTGAAGCTATTGAGAGTTGGCCGCAGCCCAAAACGGTCACAGAAGTGCGGAGTTTTCTTGGACTCGCTGGTTTCTATAGGCGTTTTGTGAGAGATTTTAGCACCATTGCTGCACCTCTCAACGAGCTTACAAAGAAGGATGTGCCTTTTGTTTGGGGTACCGCACAGGAAGAAGCCTTCACGGTATTGAAAGATAAGTTGACACATGCTCCTTTACTCCAACTTCCTGATTTTAATAAGACTTTTGAGCTTGAATGTGATGCTAGTGGCATTGGATTAGGAGGTGTGTTATTACAAGATGGCAAACCTGTTGCATACTTTTCTGAAAAATTGAGTGGGCCTAGTCTGAATTATTCTACTTATGATAAAGAACTATATGCTCTTGTTCGGACTTTAGAAACATGGCAACATTATTTATGGCCCAAAGAATTTGTTATACATTCTGATCATGAATCTTTGAAACATATTAAAAGTCAAGCTAAACTGAATCGTAGACATGCTAAATGGGTTGAATTCATTGAGACTTTCCCTTATGTCATTAAACACAAGAAGGGAAAAGAAAATGTTATTGCTGATGCATTGTCTCGTCGCTATACTATGCTTTCACAACTTGACATCAAAATATTTGGTTTGGAGACCATCAAAGATCAATATGTGCATGATGCTGATTTTAAAGATGTAATGCAGAATTGTAAAGAAGGAAGAATGTGGAACAAGTTTGTTGTTAACGATGGATTTGTGTTTCGTGCTAACAAGCTATGCATTCCAGCTAGCTCCGTTCGTCTTTTGTTGTTGCAGGAGGCGCATGGAGGAGGATTAATGGGACACTTTGGCGTGAAGAAGACGGAGGACGTACTTGCTACACATTTCTTTTGGCCAAAGATGAGACGGGATGTTGAGCGTTTTATTGCTCGCTGCACTACATGTCAAAAAGCTAAGTCACGACTCAATCCTCATGGTTTATATATGCCTTTGCCTGTACCTAGTGTTCCTTGGGAGGATATATCTATGGACTTTGTTTTAGGTTTACCTCGAACAAAGAAGGGGAGGGATAGTGATAGAGGCGAGGGTCCCGATCTTTCGATGAGATGATAACTATCGATTTGGTGGAGACGACTTTGACAATCCGACTACAAACATGCACGACGATGCGCCTTAGCAATCGCTAAGCCAATCTCCTGAGGTTACTGACGATGCCGGAAGCACGGTCAGCCTGACCACGAAGGTCTATTCCTGCAAGCAATCGAAGAACGAGCAAGAATATGATAAAGCAATCTGAATATTGCAAATATATATGAGGTATTGATAATGGTGGGGATCCGGAAGCGGTCTTGGTCTGGTCGTTGGACACAAACGAAGTACACGAAGTTGCAATGGCTAACTTTTAACTAAACAAATCCCCAGGAAAAGCTACTAGATGGATCTACTTATATAGGAGCAAGGGGTGGCGGCCAAGGAGGTGGGAGGACGTCCCAAGGCAGCCTAAAACTAAATCTAGGTCGTACAAGGCCAATGGGCCCAAGTGGAGGTGATGTAACACCTTTGGACTTGTAGTTTGACTCGGATTCTGCTGCAGCATCAGATTGTTTCGTCCACAACTCAACGCTCCGGACGAATTTGAAGGTGATTCCAATTGAGTTGGAAAGTGCACGAAATCTAGTTTCCAACAAAAAAAGAATCACCCAATTCGGAGTCCGTATGAAAAACTTGTGTGCGTTTTGAGTCAGGTGTGTCTGTGCAGTCCGAATCTGAATCCAGAACGTGAGAGACTTGGACTCTATCTTCTCTTGGGCCAAAAGTGACGTGAGAGAACTTTTTGGACAGCAAATAAACATCTCTTTCTTCCTTATCTTCATATGTGGATTGTACAAATGTCCCATACACCTGCAATTAGACAAAACACAAAAGTGTGTGAAGTATTTTTGTTCTGGATAACATAAATAGATTATTGAATAGTTTGCACTAGAAATCACCTGACAAATATGCATATATGCAATATTTTTGGTCATATCCAAGGTAGTCATGTCCTCATCAGTGTGCCATTTTCGAGAATCTATCCACGACAACAAATATGCTATCCCTCCCCTTCTTTGTTCGAGGTAAACCTAAAACAAAGTCCATAGATATATCCTCCCAAGGAACACTAGGTACAGGCAAAGGCATATATAAACCATGAGGATTGAGTCGTGACTTAGCTTTTTGACATGTAGTGCAGCGAGCAATAAAACGCTCAACATCCCGTCTCATCTTTGGCCAAAAGAAATGTGTAGCAAGTACGTCCTCCGTCTTCTTCACGCCAAAGTGTCCCATTAATCCTCCTCCATGCGCCTCCTGCAACAACAAAAGACGAACGGAGCTAGCTGGAATGCATAGCTTGTTAGCACGAAACACAAATCCATCGTTAACAACAAACTTGTTCCACATTCTTCCTTCTTTACAATTCTGCATTACATCTTTAAAATCAGCATCATGCACATATTGATCTTTGATGGTCTCCAAACCAAATATTTTGATGTCAAGTTGTGAAAGCATAGTATAGCGACGAGACAATGCATCAGCAATAACATTTTCTTTTCCCTTCTTGTGTTTAATGACATAAGGGAAAGTCTCAATGAATTCAACCCATTTAGCATGTCTACGATTCAGTTTAGCTTGACTTTTAATATGTTTCAAAGATTCATGATCAGAATGTATAACAAATTCTTTGGGCCATAAATAATGTTGCCATGTTTCTAAAGTCCGAACAAGAGCATATAGTTCTTTATCATAAGTAGAATAATTCAGACTAGGCCCACTCAATTTTTCAGAAAAGTATGCAACAGGTTTGCCATCTTGTAATAACACACCTCCTAATCCAATGCCACTAGCATCACATTCAAGCTCAAAAGTCTTATTAAAATCAGGAAGTTGGAGTAAAGGAGCATGTGTCAACTTATCTTTCAATACCGTGAAGGCTTCTTCCTGTGCGGTACCCCAAACAAAAGGCACATCCTTCTTTGTAAGCTCGTTGAGAGGTGCAGCAATGGTGCTAAAATCTCTCACAAAACGCCTATAGAAACCAGCGAGTCCAAGAAAACTCCGCACTTCTGTGACCGTTTTGGGCTGCGGCCAACTCTCAATAGCTTCAATCTTGGCTTTATCAACTTCAATTCCCTGTGGAGTAACAACATAGCCAAGAAAAGATACTCGGTCGGTGCAAAAGGTGCACTTCCCAAGGTTACCAAACAAACGTGCATCACGTAGAGCAATAAAAACAACACGTAAATGTTCCAAATGTTCTTCCAAAGATTTGCTATAAATCAGTATATCATCAAAATAGACCACCACAAATCGTCCAATGAAAGCACGTAAAACTTCGTTCATTAGTCTCATGAAAGTACTAGGTGCATTAGTTAACCCAAAAGGCATGACTAACCACTCATATAAACCAAACTTAGTTTTAAATGCAGTTTTCCATTCATCTCCCAATTTCATACGAATTTGATGGTATCCACTACGCAAATCAACTTTGGAGAATATTGTAGAGCCACTCAATTCATCAAGCATATCATCGAGCCTAGGAATAGGATGACGATAACGAATAGTAATATTATTAATGCCTCTACAATCAACACACATACGCGACGTACCATCCTTTTTAGGCACGAGTATAATAGGAACAGCACAAGGACTAAGAGATTCGCGTATATAACCTTTGTCGAGCAGCTCCTGTACTTGACGCATAATCTCCTTCGTCTCCTCTGGATTGGTACGGTATGGTGCACGGTTGGGTAGCGATGCACCGTGATGAGGACATCAATACAATTATTACACCCACAGTCCCTGCTGCTATACATACTGGACCAATTACTAGAGCTCGCGCACGCCAATTAAATTACCAGGTACTTTCGTTTCTTGCTAATGATTCTAATGTTCATGAGAATATGATGCTGCCTAAATTGGATACATTTGTTTTGCTTACAAATGAAGGGCCTAGCTTTGAGAAGGATGAACATTGGAGCAAGAACAAGCATGGAGATGATGGCATGCGCATGGGGAACAAGAACGGAGTTACAAGTGATGATTTCAGGACGTTGAAGCCACCATAATGCGTGCATGAAGCCTTGGACGAAATATACAAGATGCTACTTCATAACTTTCGTCCAGAGGCTATTCTAGGTGCTGCGTCACCTTATTATTGGGCCAGGCCCATGTAATTTCGAAATACATAAGTATAGGCTGTTTTTAGAGTCCGTATGTGTGGGGAAACAAGAGATAGGGTTGGTTTCGGACCCCTTCCTCAAGGGCCACGAAATTCCCCCCTCTTCCTCCATATATACAGCCCTTAGGGCGTCGTTTAGACTTTGGGGTTTTGTTTAGATTAAAAGTTCGCCATAGCTGCAACTTCGCGTACTTCGTTTGTGTTCAGCGACCAGACAAAGGCGTCACAGAACCCCACCTTGATCAATAAAGCTCTCATCTTATATTCGCAATATCCAGATTGCAATCTCAGTTTCTTGCCTGTTCTTCGTTTGCTCGCAGGAAACAGACCCTCGTGGTCAGGTTGATCGTGCTCCGGCGTGGTCGATAACCTCTCGGAGTTGGTTTAGCGATTGCTAAGGCGCGACGTCCTCGCACGTTCGTAGTCGGATCGTCAAAGTCGACTTCCATCAAAGCGATATTCATCATCTCATCGAAAGACGGGACACCTTTGCCTCTATCAGTTAAGGTCTGGTGGTTTGGTTAACCTAGGTTTATTGACCTGGCTAAGATAGGATTAGCCAATGGTTAGCCTGGCTCTGATACCAAGTCTGTCAGGACTGGATTTTCGGGATAATAATTTCCCAGAAAATGGCCTTTGTGCTCACCAGCCCCAGGATTACTGTTAGCTGATGAGGCACCAACTTGATACAAGAATTCCAAGCAAAATACAAAATATGCAGTACAAGACCATTGTGGCCTATGAATACAACACTTGGTTTCTAGTGGTTGATGGCGGAAGCGGTTTGTGGTTTATCTGTGTCTATGGGACTCCATTTCCCACAAGAACAGCTGACCAGGATAACTCCTATCTTCGCGAGGCTGCTATCACCTTTACATGGGTTCCGGGGCTGTCGTCGCAAAGCTCTCTCCACGCAAGAAATCTGGCCAAGACAATAGCCAGGGGCAAGCCAGTGAGTACGTTTGAATGTACTCGCAAACATTAAGAACACGGGTATAATATAATAAGAGATAATCATGTTCCGAAATATTTTTATGATGATAACGTCTGTCACGAAATGAACGAAAATCCGTGATGCACGCATGCAGGTAAAATATGAACATGTGATACGGGAGTAGAAATAGAATGCATTGATCGAGTGTCGGAAATGACTCCTCGAAAGGGTGCAAGTAAATTAACAATGCCGCAGTCGGGCGTCTGAGCGACACCACATAATGGGCTGATAAAGGATAAATAAATAACAAACATGCCGTAGTCGGGCGTCTGAGCGACGCCACATAAACTGCTTATGAAGGAGAAATAAATGACAAACATGCCGCAGTCGGGCGTCGGAGCGACGCCACATAAAGGGCTTATAAAGGATAAATAAATGACAAACATGCCGCAGTCGGGCGTCGGAGCGACGCCACATAAAGGGCTTATAAAGGATAAATAAATGACAAACGTGCCGCAGTCGGGCGTCGGAGCGACGCCACATAAAGGGCTTATATAAGAATAATCACAGTGAATATCCAGGAGGTAGAACCGTCCCAGGGATACTCAATAATTCAAATAAAGCAACTGGTTAGTCCACAATAATAATAATCATAATCCTCATATGACATAGGTCATAAACAATGTTCTGGTATATCCGTTTCTCCATCCGAAGACCGTCACTGTGTTCTAGTTTAACCGTTTCTCCATCCGAATACCGTTTCTATGATTCTAGTTTAACCGTGTGTCCATCCGAAAACCGTCACTTGACCCATCTCAGACTGAAGTCCTAGCTCATGAACATGGCTATCCGAATGGATATATCCTCTGCAGAGGGTGTACTATTTACCCACGAGTAACGGATTTATTTAGCCCATCGGGACTAATTCCGCCTATGGCCTTTTAATTGAAAACACGCCTGACCTGCACACACCAGCTTAACTTACCGGTGTCTGGAATCACCCACGACACCTGTCAAGCAAAACTCTAAGTGGGGAGGCTACAACCTCGACGTAGCATGGGATCAAATTTATATCGCGCGCTCTAAGGGGTGCCCCCCTCTCGGTCCCAACCGGAAACACCCATGCCCCTGGACTAGGTGGCATGCCTACCGGATGCATCCGGTATCTTCCACCATGGCCTCTCTGTACGGTGTGTGCCTTGGTAAGGGGTTGACAACTTACTGAACCGTACCCTACCTGCGGCAGGGGAAAGGGGTAGTACAAAACAAGAAGTGGAAGTTACTAATCAAGACTCGACCTACGGCCAACTCAGGAGGTCCAAGCATTCTCCGATTGATTAGCGTAACCAATATATTTCCATTAACAGATAAAATCACCACTCATCAAGTCTCACCATGCCATACCGGACATATTCGTCTCGACGAGGAAGTAGGGACAAGCTCGTGTCTACCCAAGACCACGACTTTCCCGGCTTCCTTCCGGTATGCATGAGGAACTCACGAGGATGACTACTACCATCAGCATGACCATTACTACCAGCAAAGAATATCCATGGTGCATTCATGCGAATGATTTTTACCGTCACATAAAAATAACGTACGCTCCAAGTCAAGTGGTGTTGTAACCGTATCAAAACACCGCACAAAAATATTATGCCAGAGTTCAGAATGCTTGCCTTCAAGAGTATGCAAAGGGTGCTCTTTTTGAAAGCTTTCTTCTCTCTCCATTTCCTATTTTGAAAATATTCAAATAACAAATATTTCATACACAGTACAAAAAGTTGTCCCAAATATTTTTGAAATAAATCTTAAAATAAACTAGATGAAATTTGAGAGAGGTAGGAAAAAGAATCAACTCTTTTGGAGTTTTATTTTAAAAGATATAGCCAGTCAAAGTTTGGTCAAATCTCTGTTTTTAATAAAAGCCAGAAAAAAGAAAACGTTTCGGGGGAGAATATGCTTTCGAGCCATAGGAGACGTACTCCGGGGTTCTACGCGACCACTTGAACTCGCAGAGGCGGGGCTGGGTCACTGACAGTGGGTCCAGGGGGCCCACTGGTCAGGTTTGACTATTCCCCCCTCTCCCTCCTCTCCTCTGCCCGAACGGGAGCGGGACTCCGGCGATCGCCAGCGATGGACGACGGCTCCTCGAGGGCACCTGATGGCAGGGATGGATCCGCCAGACCGGGGCGGTCCTCTCGGTTGTCGTTGGGTCAACGGTGGGTGGAGGAGTCGCCGGCGGTGAGCTCCGCGGCGGAGGTGGCTACGGGAGCGAAGTGGTTTTTGGGCTCCGGTGGTTTCCGAACGAGGTTGAGGCGCTGGGCAGCTCCGCAAGAACGAGGGGACGGTTGGTGGCGCTGGATGGGCGGGGGAATGCCTGGTTGCGACGAATAGCACCGGACGGTAGCGGCGGCCGAACCGGCCGGAGTTGGGGAAGATGGCCTCTTCCGGTCAATCCACTGCTTGGGGAGCTCTAGGGGGAAGGCTTGAGGTCGCCTGAGCGCTCGGAGGGGCTCGGGGTCTCCTTTTATAGGCGTTTGAGGCTGGTCCCGCAGCGGCCATGGATAAGAACGCCGGCGACAGCCGTGCTGTAGCTGCAGGGCGACGTGGCGGCGACGAGCGCGTGCCGACGGGTGGCTTGGGCGGCGCCGTCCATGGCAGGAGCTTGCTGCCGACGCCGGCGTGCCGCCAAAAGCTCTGACGGCGGCGGTGTAGGGTGCCAGAGGTGGCGTGGAGAGTGGGCGAGCGTAGTGCGTGGCTCTGTAGGCGAGCCAGGGCCATGTGCGGGACGCGGCGGGGGCGACAGTGTGACGCGGCGGCTCGGTGCGCGCGCGTGCAAGACGTGCGCTCTGGGCGCGCCCAGAGCATGCATGGGACATGCTCGACGAAATGCCAGGGCAGCCTAGAGTGCGAGAGGGAGGTTGGCACTTAACAGGACTAGGATAGGGATAGCTAGGAGCTTAGTGGACAAGGTTGCTGGGTCAGGGGATCAAGTCCACCATGCAAACTAAAACTCATGTCAAAACAGACTGTGCACACCAAGTGTTCGACAGAATGCTAAGTGCATCTAGGCAACTCTTGGAGTGGCCACAAACTCCAGATCAGGGTCTCCCTGGATGTAGGTGACGATGGCAAGATCATTTGGGCAAAACCAGAAACTTGCCAGTGCAAGTTTTGCAAAACTACAGTTTTGGACAGAAAGAAAAAGGTCTCATTGCATGCACTTAAAATCCTCCAATGGGTCCACTCTCCTGGACTTAAGGGTTTTGTAGGGAGGGCTTCAAGCAGGAAAAAGTTCATGGGCACTAGAGCAAAATAAAATAGGGTTGCAGTACAAATCATCAAACTGGACGAGAATGAAAAAGAGGTTGATTCATTCAAATGTTTCAAAGAACATCGCTGGGTTTTTGCATGAAGTTGAATTGTATGCATCTACTGACATCTCCAAACACTTGGAAGAATTTTTAAAGGAATATTTAAATAGGTTGTAGTGCAAAAATGCCTACTGGACCAGATTCGAGAAGTTGATGTAGAGCTCAAAATCTCCAATAACCAAAAGATATTTTTGCATAAAAATGATGTCGAAACATCACATGGCATCCCCAAATTTTGGTGGAAATTTTAAATGCCTTTGTCAAATGGTTGTAGTGCAAAACAGGCTCCCAAATTTATGAAAAATCATTTTAAAAGAATAAAGCTCAGGGAAAAGCAAATCTTGCAAATTAAATCCACTGATAAAGAATTGTTTCATAGAGAGAGCATACAAGTCCAATAATACTTTAGGAAAGTTTTTTTCCACTTGAGGTAAAAATCCACAATATCAAAAGGGTAAATCTTGACAAATGGAAAAGTTTAATTTCCTGGCAAAAATTTTAATTTATAAAACGAGGTCAAAATTTTGGGGTGTCACAAAAAACATGTGTGTCTCATCACATAATAAATAGTTTATGAAGTTGTTTGAAAAATTGTCTCTAGTAGGCTACTCGCTAGCAACCAATGATCGAAATGTGCCTTCGACTCAGTGAACTCGTTCTTCATGTGACTGTGGCGCACAGTGGTACTTCCCATCCTCATTTACAACCTCCTTGTTGATGATTTTGGCCAACACGTTTTGGATGCGCCCAGGCTCACATAATAATTCCCCTATGTCAGTGTCCTTCTCCATCTCCTTAGACCACTTGATGATCTGGCTATAATTTTGCAAATATTGACTTTTCTTCAAATAGTTGTTCATTGCAAAGTAGCGGCACATATGGGAGGTTCTAACATTTGGTTCTTGATAGCAACAAGCTCTAGTGCTGAACTTGAATTCTAAATACTGTGTTACCTTGTTGAATTTCTTACACTTGCCTAGAGCATCATTTAGAACCTCCTTCAATTTTGTACATTTCTTGTAAGGGTCTCTCTTCGAATCGAAGAAATATGCCAAGCCCTGCGCTGGCAATAGTGCGATTACGCTCCAATGTCGGTCGCTATGCAATAAATAAAGAAATTAGCATGGATGAGATCAAACTAGAAGGTCAACTATATGTTTCATAATAAATGAGTGAATGTTAAAAACTTACTTATCACAGTATGGCAACAGAAAGGTGTCCTTTTGCGGATGAGTCGAAATCAGGCACGGGAATAGGTAGTTCGAGACAAGCTCCTGGCGAATTACAGATTCGAGGTTGTGGCAGTGCATGTAAAAAGGATCAAGTAAAGACAATTTACTATGCCTGAGTAGGGGATCTGAATATCAATGAAGTGCCTAAAGCCTCATTAACTCTGGGGAGAGTGCACTCACATGGGAGATATTTGCATGGATCACCTCATTAAATGGCAGATCAATTATATCGACTGGAAACTGAGGGACGAAATTATAACCTTGTAGAACATTGGCCATGTAACATTGTTGACTTTCTTCTTTTGATCTATGTACCACGTCGTCGTGTAGAGCATTAAGATCTGTCGAGAGGGTCATCAACGTAGAGTTTGATAGCGACGGTTCGCCGGGCTTATACTGATTCCATTTATGTCCTTCAGGGCAGGTAATTGACATAGGTGGCTTGTCTGCGGATGGTGCACAATCAGCACATAGATCCTTCATCGCTGATTGGGGGAATATCCTTGGCTAGCTATGTTGTCTCCCGTGTTGTCAATGTTGAAAAGGGGGTCAAGGTTCGCGAAGGAGGGATCACAGTCATTACCTGAGAATCCGTGTGGACTAATCTCCTCTATATTACTGAGTGGCCACTTAAGCAGGTACCCCTATATCACTTGTCCTAACATAGTGATGCCTTCATCAGGGGGGTGAGGCAATGAACAATATTCAAAGCCCGACATTACGTACTGCACTAGCACCCTCGTCATCACTACAAGAAAAATACACTTCCGTGATGATACATGTTTGTCAGAGTACGTCATGTTTTCTATCATGCATGTACATCCATGACGATTTTATGACAGAATCAAGATAGTCATACCAGTGCTGTCATAGAAGTGTTCCATGACATTATCAAAATTATCATCACAGAAGTGTCCACTTCCATGACGATAAATCGCGCGGCGAAGAAGTGCTTTCGTCAAGGGTAACCGACATGTGGCATCCACCATAACGGGTCGCCGTTAAGCTATCAAGTTCCGGTGTCAGGTGGTAGGTGCGACATATGCCAACGGGTGGCTTATCATTGTGGGAGCCAGTAAGACATCGCCGGTGCCTGGAAACGGGATAAGGCGAAGACATGCACGCCGGCGAATCTTACCCAGGTTCGGGGCTGTCCGTGGAGATAACACCCCTAGTCCTGCTCTGCGGGGTCTCCGCATGATCACTAGATCAACACAAGTGGCTACAAGTGGCTCCTAGAGCTGTTTGGCTAGAGGAGGAAGAAGGGCAAGGCTAGCTCTCCTCTTCTCTGTATGTGGTGTCTAAAACTCTAAGAGATCAACCCTTTGCATGGGTGCCCCGGGGGGGTTTATATAGGCCTACCCCCAGGGGTACAATGTTAATCTACCTGGACGCGGGTCCTAGCCGTCAGTGTCTGTATTCGCCGGCTTCTCCGCCGGCCGCTGGGGCCCGCCGACTGGTGGGTCCCGCCGGTTGCCGGCCTCTTGCCCGACAGGCCGGCCCCACCACTTGGGGGTCTTGCCAGTGGCTGGTTACTGTAGCCTCGCCCCTGATGACGAGGGCTTTGCCGAGGTAAGGCTGGCTACTGTGCCGCCGCCTAGCGGGCTCTCACTGTGGCCTTACCTCGTCTTGTCTCCTTAATTATGCACATACTTCGAGGGAGGGAGGCAGCCGGTTATTGGGAGCCGGCTACGCCCCAGGCCGATAGGGGGAGGCTTGGCCGTCTTCGAGCATCTTTCTGGCTGAAGGGGCCCACCGCCCGCGGGCCGTACTGACAGCCTGTCGTGGGTGGCGTCATGGTCAACATGGCAACAGTGCCGCGCCGGACGGGGGATGGCCGACCCGTACGGCGCACTGTGGCCATGCGTGCTCCGGGATTCAAGGGTGGCAGGCTGTACTGTAGCCACGCCCCGTCTCGTCACCGTTATATGGGTGCAGCCCTTGAGGGTGCAATCTTGGCCGCTTCCCGGGAGCCGGTCTTCTTGCGGCCGGCTTCTGGGAGTCGGTCCTCTTGTGGCCGACTTCCTGGAGTCGGCCATCTTGTGGCTCTCTTCGGGAGGGTTTTTAGGGCCGAGCCGTCATCCAGTAGTCGGTCCGTGAGATAGCCGGCCAGGGGAAGGTGGCCCTGTGCTTTGGGTGCTTGAAGGCTCGATCGGCCCAATAATTTTTAAAGAGCCAGGGGGAGTCGGTTAGGCTACCCGTGGCCATTTGCTCCGACAGTAGTCCCCGAAGCTGGTTGGGCTTCGAGGCTGAAAGGAGGACGAGAAGCTCAATCAGCTTCCTATCTTGAAGAGCCAGCAGCTAGGAGTCGGCTTTGATCAGGTACTCCGTCTTGGTGAGGTTTTGAAATCTGAAGGCGGGAGCCAGCTGGCGCACACACCGGGTTGCTGGCCGGCTGCTTGCCGCCCGCGCACTATGTGGCACCCTCCGGCTGGAAGAGCCTGCCAGCCCACGCGCGTGACGGGAGGGCGCCGCAGGCCCGGGCCTGCCACTTCCACACCTAGGCCTAGGTGTGGATCTTCTGTGGCCCAAAACGGGCCGTTCGCCTTCCAACGGCAGTTTCTGCACGTCCTTTGGGCGCAATAATCGCGGGACGTGAGGGAGTGGGCGCAGTTAATCCCACGTCCCCCACGCCTCGCCTCCTCGGCTTTGCCGCACGAGGCTATAAATAGGGGGAGGAGGGGGAGCGGCAGATGCTCGCATGCTCACCCTCGCTCCGCCACCTTCTTCTTCTTCCTCTCCGCCGCTGCAGCCCCTCGCCGCCGCGCCGTCCCTCTAGTCATCGGACTACCCCGCAGCTTCACCGCCGTAGGGCGTGGTTTCGCCGTCGCCGCCCCTTTCTCATCGGCTTCTTGCCCTCATGTTGCGCAGCGGAGACTGGGACGGCTCCAACGTCCACGCGGACCACATCGACTTCCTCCGCAGGATGCGGCGGTTGCCCGACAGGGACCATGTGCAGGTCCATCTTGCGCCGGAGAGGGAGATCTCGCCAGCGCCGGAGGAGGGCGAGTGGGTAATCTTCCGCTCACACTTCCTGCGTGGCCTTGGCCTGCCTGCGAGCGGCTTCTTCCGCTACTTCCTCGAATTCTACCAGCTCCAGCCGCACCACCTCACTCCAAACACGGTGGTGCTGCTGTCCGCCTTCGTCACTTTGTGCGAGGGCTTCCTTGGCGTCCTTCCCACCCTCGAGCTCTGGGGGGAATTCTTTCAGCCCAAGCTCGGCACCGCCATGCAGGGTGTGACGGCTCAGAGCGGCGCCTTCATCGCGGTGCGGAGGCCGGTAGCCGACAACCCTTTTCCTCCCATCACGCTGATGTAGTCGGTGAAGCTCTGGCAGAAATCCTACTTCTATGTGAAGAACGTCGCTCCGCAAGGCAACTTCGTCAACTTGCCAGCTTATGTAGCCGGCCCCAGTGGTCCTATCGGGCCATAACGTTGTCACCTGCTGGAGCTGCCGCCGTCGCGCGACTCCGGGTAATGGTCCAGTCGAAGGGCCTGACCGGGCCCGACCTGCTGGCCGCCTTCGTGGTGCGCCGGGTGCTCCCTCTCCAAGGCCGCCCTCATATGATTTGTCAAATGAGTGGCCAACTCGATCCGAGTCGGATGTGCACCAAGGAGATGCCTCATTCCGAGGTAGCTCTCATGGTGAACTACCTCGCCAACTGCAAGCTCACCGACGAGTGGCAGTTTGGCAAGGAGCCGTACTCCCATGCCCATCCCCCGCCTATGGCAAGCTTTCTTTGTCTTTTCTTCTTTACATTTGTCACCAAGTTTCCCTTGGCCGACTCTGACCAGTCGGTTTGTCTTGGCAGAGCCCCTCCTCCGACCGGCGGCCGGGGCAGCGGGGGTGGAGCGCCAATATCTTCCCGACCGGGGGACGCACGACTTGGACGACCCCGACTTGGGGGCGGCCGCTCTGGACGACAACACCGTGGGGGGAGGCAGCGAGGCAGGCGGCTACGGGCTTGGAGCCAGCTCCGACGACTGGCCGGATGATGACGAGTCGTCCCGAGCCGCCAGCCGGCGCCCGATCATGGCGCGGGTTCATCTGCCGCGCCGGCTGCCCGAGGCGGCGCGCAGAAGCGCCGGGCCACGCCGGGCCTATTCGGCAGTCGGCCGAAGAATCCCAAGAGCGCCACAGCGGCGACCAAGCGGGTCGAGGCAGCTGCGAAGGCTGCCCGCTTCCGCAAGGTGGTGAAGCACCCACAACAGGTTTCGGTGTAAGTGTCAATTCTCTCGCGTATTCCTTCTTCTTTTTTGTTGATATTCTTCTGAGTCCTTGTCTTGATTCATCAAACAGGGCTCCGCTTTCTCTTGAGCGGACCGCTGCCGCCTTTGTGGTTGGAGCGGCGGGAGGATCCGCAAGCGCCCGCCGCGTGGACCCCCGTGCCGAGCTTCAAGCGGCGACGGAGCGGAATGCGCAGGAGGCGCGGGAGGAGCGGGAGGCAGAGGAGCTGTGGGCGGCCGCTGCCAAGGCGGCGCAGGAGATGGCAGAGGAGTCAGCGGCGGCACAAGCCGACGCAGCGGCCAAGGCCCAGGCGGAGGCTGCAGCCGCAGAGAGGGCGGCGGAGGCTGCAGCCGCAGAGAGGGCGGCGGAGGCCCTGCTTGTCGTCCCCCTGCGCGCTGTGGCGCCCGAGATCCCGGAGCCCCCGCCGGAGGAAGCCGGTGGCGACCAGCTGGGGATGGAGAGGGAGGAGGACGACGTCGTCGTCCGGGAGAGGGAGGCGGCACCGCCATCGCCAACCGGGGCGGACCAAGGCAGCCGGCCTAGCGCGCCGCCCATACAACCAGCTGGGGGCGAGCCAGCTGCGAGGGCAGCCCTGGTGGTTCGGTCGCCATCGCGCCATCGCACGAGGAAGGAGACTTCGGCGCCGGACCCGCAGAAGGCTACGGGCTCTAGCTCGTCGGCCCAGGATCTGGAGACGGCCAGCGCCAGCTCAGGGTGGACGCCGGGTGGTGGGACGGCCGTGCTGAACGTGGCGGCGCAAGAAGTCCGGAACCGGCTTCAATCCCAGGCCACCGTGCTGAGGGAGTATAATCAAGAGTTCCTCGCGACACAGACGGTCATTCAGGTGAGTCTTCCCGCTTTTTTGTTTCTTGTTCTTGATTTCTTCCGTGGGGGCGCGTCAGCGCACCCACTGGGTGTAGTTCTCGAGTTACGAGTCGGCTGCTGAGCAGGTGGCTTGGAACTTCTTAGTAGACTTCGATTGCTATCTTGTTAATATTCGCTCCTCTGTCCTATTTGCAGGACTATCACAACCTCCGCGCGGCTACCTTCAACTCCCAGGTCCGGGAGCTGAACCAGAAGACCCCTGATCTGACTGAGAGCCGGAGTAAGTGCTTCATCTTTTATCTCACATGGGGGCGCGTCAGCGCACCCACTGGGTGTAGTCCCCGAGATTCGGGCCGACTGCTGAGTAGTCGGGCCGGATCTTTCCTGGCGACTTCTTTCTTATTGCTTTTTTCTTCTTTGCCATATCTGCAGAGGCCAATGCTGACCTGCGGGAGCAGTTGGGTGGCGCCCAGACCGCCCTTCGCGCCAAGGAAGCCGAGTGCAACGCCTTGGCTCAGGAGCATGACCGCTTGGTCAAGAAGCTGGCCGACCAGGAGGAGAACCATAAGGCGGCCCCGAAGGCGGCGCAGGACAGCGAGGCCACCCTCCAAGCCGAATACGAGACCGAGGCGGCGGGCTGGGCTGAGGCAAGGCAATCGCTGATCAATGGCTACGGCCAGATCGAAGATTTGGTTGATGGTAGGCCGCCTTCTTCTTCGTTCCTTTGTTTGCCGCCTGCCATTTGGTCCATTTTATGACTTTGTGTTTTTTCTCTTCTTTTCTTACTTGTGCAGAGTACTTCCTTGGTTACTTCGTTGCTGCCAACCAAGTCGTCAAGGCCCACCGCGAGGCGCAAAGGCAGGCTGGAGCTGAGATCGCGCCGGATGCTATCCGGTCACTTGAGGAGCAGCTTCTGGCGATCCAAGCCCGCCTCCAGCCGGCTCACCGCATGCTCCGCCGTCTTCAGCGCGTTGTGGCGCAAATGTTGGCCGCCCTCTGGCCCGGCGAGGTGGTTCCCCGTACCCCCAGTCGGACAGCCGACTGGCTGGAGGTAGGGGTTGGCCGCTTCGAGGCCTGGAAAGCTTCTGCAGCTCGGTCAGGCGCCAGGCGGGCACTGGAGTTCGTCAAAGCTTGGTATCCTGAGCTGAATTTGGACCAGCTGGCCCCTGGCGGCAGGAGGCCGACGAGGAGCTGGAGGCGGTGCGGCCGGCTATCATCCAGCGTGCCCTGGCGATCGCCGACTACACCGACACCAGTGCCTTTGCCGCTCAGGTGGATGATGACGGCATTACTCAGCCGGAGGAGTGGTTTGGGCTGAACCCAGCGGATGGTGAGGACTCGGCGAAGGAGATCGACTCCAGCGACGAGGGCGAAGAGGAGGAGGGAGAGGATGGTGAAGACATCGTGCCAGACGATGGAGCAGCCGGCCAGCCTCAGCTTGATCGTGCCTCCAGCAACGAGGCGCGTGCAAGCGCGCCGCCTGCAGCCGGTGATGACCAAGCCGAGACTCGCCAGCTGGCCACTCCTACAGCTAGCACTGCCGTCTCCACTGACCTGCCTGGCTCGCCTGTTGCACCTTTAGCCTGATCCGCCACCTTTGCTTTCCTGTTTATTACTCTTTGAACAGTATTTGTTAAGTTTGCGCAGTTCCACCCACTGGGGTGTATTCAAACTATATTGAATGCCGGCCTTTCGACAGCCTTTTGTGTAAATATAATCATGCATGTGCTTGGCTTCCGATTCTATTTGCTTTTCATCCTTTTGGTTGTTTCCTTTGCCGCCCTCCCTTGGTCGCCGCCTTCCCAGCCGGACAGTTGCTCTACAGTCTGTGGCTTGGGAAGGGCTTGGCCGTTTGGGAGGGCAAGTACTCTAGCTTTCCTGGATTGTAGCAAGGTGAATGGGAAGCCGGCCAGCCGGCTGTTCTGACAGCCGGTAGGCGGGGTGGGAGGCCGGCTTGTGTTATATAAGTTCGTTAGTCCTTAGTCATTTTTTCGTGTGGGCATCCTTTCCTGCCTTTGACTCTTGCCAGTCGGACAGTCGATTCTTAGAGCTGCGACTTTCAACAAGAGATGGCTTGGGTGCCAGCACACTACATGTCTGACTGCAGGTAGAACTTTAATATAACTCAAGGCGGCAAGTCCCCGGGCCGACTGATCGAACCCGGTGTCGGACAGAAAAACAAATGTGGTAATACATTCATAAGTATGACAGTCGTCATACATAGATAAAAGATGGTAGTCCCCAAGTGCTCCTCGGGGGGCCCGTTGTCTTCTACTTAATACAAAAGGTAGCATGGTACATACTGCTTTTAACTGTAAAATCTTCGGAGGAGATTGGCATTCCATGGTCGTTCCGACTCCTTGCCGGAATCATCTCTCTTGCGTGCCTTCGGCTTCTATGCGTCGATCAGGATTAGGAGTCGTTGCCTAGGGCCTTGCTGATGACAAAGGGGCCTTCCCAAGGGGCTGAGAGCTTGTGCTGGCCGGCTGTTCGCTGGATCAGCCGAAGCACAAGATCGCCTTCTTGGAAGGATCTTGGCTTGACCTTCCGGTTGTGGTAACGACTCAAACCCTGCTGGTAGATGGCGGACCGGCTGAGCGCTAACAGCCGGCCCTCTTCTAGTAGGTCAACACCGTCTTCTCGCACTTGCTTGGCCTCCGCCTCCGTGTACATGGTGATCCGAGGTGAGTCGAACTCAATGTCAGTTGGGATGACAACCTCGGCACCATATACAAGGAAGAAAGGGGTGAAGCCGGTTGACTTGTTCGGGGTACTACGCAGACTCCAGAGGACGGCCGATAGCTCATCGAGCCAGCGGCCGGCCGAACACTCCAGTGGTACGACCAGTCGGGGCTTGATGCCGGAGAGGATGAGGCCGTTTGCCCGCTCGACTTGGCCGTTTGACTGCTGGTGCGCAACAGACGCTAAGTCTAGTCGGATGCCCTGTGTCGCGCAGAAACGTGCCAGTGCTCCTTTGGCAAAATTCATGCCATTGTCGGTGATGATGCTGTGTGGTACGCCATACCGGGTGGTTATATCTGCGATGAATGTCACGGCAGTCGGCCCGTTCAGCTTCTTGATTGGCTTCACTTCAATCCACTTGGTTAATTTGTCCACGGCGACAAGCAGATGTGTCATGCCGCCGCGCGCCGTCTTGAATGGGCCCACCATGTCCAATCCCCAGACGACAAAGGGCGAGGTGAGGGGGATGGTCTTGAGTGCAGAAGCCGGCAGGTGTTGCTTGGAGCTGAAGACTTGGCACCCTTTGCAGTATTTCACTAATTCCTTAGCGTCTTCCAAAGCAGTCGGCTAGAAGAACCCATGGCGGAAGGCTTTGGCGACAAATGATCTTGAGGCCGCGTGGTGGCCGCATTCGCCTTGGTGGATGTCCTTTAGGATTGCTATGCCCTTCTCTGGCTCGACGCAGCGCTGGAAGACTCCAGTGACGCTGCGCCTAACGAGTTCTCTGTTTATTATTGTGTATGCTCCGGGTCGGCGTTGAACTTGCCTTGCCGAGATCTCGTTAGTCGGAAGCTCTCTGTTTACCAGGAAGTTGAGGATGGTTTGGGCCCATGATGGAGCTGTGACTTCTTCTATTGCCAATACGGCTACTGCGACCAGGGTGGGTGGGTTGGGTGGTGAAGAGTTGGACTCGGCCACCGCCTGTTGTGTCGCTGCAGTCCCCGGGCCGCCTGCTACAGTCCCTGGGCCGGGTTCTGAAGTCCCCAAGCCGGGTGCGACTACGGCAGTCCCCGGGCCGCCTGTCGAAGTCCCCAAGCCGCCTGCTGGGTTCCCCAAGTCGGATCCGACTGCATCAGGGTCAGGCGGTACGAAGATGGAGTCTGATTCTGGAGACGTCTTGACAGACGGTTTGAGGAGGCGTTGGAGAGAGACTCCGGTTGGTATAGCTTGTCGGGTGGAGCCGATTTGTGCCAGGGCATCTGCTTGCTCGTTGTCGGCCCATGGCACGTGGAGGAACTCCTATCCTTCAAAGTATCCGCCGATTTGCTGAACGAGGAATCGATAGCTTGCCATGTTTGCGTCCTTGGCGTCCCAGTCGCCGGATGATTGTTGGACAACCAAATCCGAGTCGCCATAGCACAGGATCCGGCGGATGCCGGCGGATCCGGCGGATACTCGGCCACATTGTTGGAGGCGGCAAAATGAATTTGCAATGTGTATCTGAGTCTGTCGACCTTGGGAGAGGTGAGGACGATGCCGGCTCCCAAGCCGGTGCGCATCTTGGATCCATCGAAGTGCATCCGCCAATAAGTGTAGTCGGGAGCCAGCGGTATGTACTGGGTCTCGGGCCAGTCGACAAGAAAGTCGGCCAATGCTTGGGACTTGATGGCGGTCCGAGGCTGGTAGAAGATCGTGTAAGGAGCTAGCGCAATGGCCCACTTAGCCACCCGGCCGGATGCATCCCGGCTGCCTATGATCTCGGCAAGCGGGGCAGTACATACGACCGTGATGGGATGCTCTTGAAAGTAGGGCTTCAGCTTCTTGGCGGCAAAGTATACTCCATAGCACATCTTCTAGTAGTGCGGGTAGTTTTGCTTCGAGGTGGACAATACTTCGCTCAAATAATACACCGGCCTCTGGACTAACTGAGCCCGGCCTTCTTTTGGGCGTTGGACCAGAATAACTGTGCTGACCACTCGGCTAGTCGCGACAATGTAAAGGAGCATGGGCTCTTTCTCAGTCGGCGCCGCCAGGATAGGTGGCGTGGTCAGCATCTTCTTCAACTCGTGAAAAGCTTGGTCTGCTTGGTCGTTCCACTCAAAGTGGGTTGACGTTTTCATGAGTCGGTACAGGGGGAGAGCCTTCTCTCCTAGGCGGCTGATGAAGCGGTTCAGGGAGGCCAGGCACTAGGTAAACTTTTGGACGTCTTGCAGCTTGGTAGGAATCTCCATTCTCTCTATGGTCTTGATCTTCAATGGGTTGCACTCGATGCCGCCTTCGGAGACCAAGAAGCCTAGAAGCTGGCCGGCTAGTACTCCGAACTCGCATTTCTCAGGGTTGAGCTTGATCTGAAACCGGCGCAAGTTGTCAAATGTTTCTCTGAGGTCTTCCAGCAGGGTGCCGCGCTTCTCCGTCTTCACCACAATATCGTCTACATAGACGTGGGCATTTCTGCCGAGTTGCTTGAGGAGGCATTTCTGCATGCAATGCTGAAAAGTGGCACCGACATTTCTCAAGCCGAATGTCATAGTCAAGTAGCAGAAAGCTCCTAATGGTGTGATGAAGGCGGTCTTCAGGCGGTCGGCTGGATCCAACTTGATCTGATGGTAGCCTGAGTAAGCATCCAAGAAACTCAACAGCTCGCATCCGGCTATGGAGTCTATCATTTGATCGATTCGAGGTAAGGGAAACAGATCTTTGGGGCAGGCTTTGTTGAGGCTGGTGTAATCTATACACATGCGCCATTTATTTTTTTTCTTCAATACAAGGACCAGGTTGGCAAGCCACTCTGGAAAAAACACCTCCATATGAAGCCGGCTGCCAGAAGCCGGGCTATCTCTTCTCCCACAATCCTTCTCCTTTCCTCCGACAGTCGGCGGAGGGGTTGTTTGACTGGTTTTGCGTCTGCTCGGACGTGTAGCTTATGCTCGGCGAAATCCTTTGGAACACCTGGCATGTCCTTTGGGGACCATGCAAAGTTGTCCCGATTCTCACGGAGGAAATCGACGAGCTTGCCTTCCTATTTGCTGTCCAGGTTTGCTCCAATGACGGCAAACCTCTCCGGGTTCTCTGGGTCTAGAGGTATCTTCTTTGTTTCCTTGGCCGGCTGGAAGGAGCCTTGAGCATCATATTCCTTGGGGTCAGGGGACAGGGCCGGCTGCTTGCCGGCCATGGCCACGACTCGGTCCAGCATCTTTTTTTCTTCGGCAATCACGAGGGACTCGGCCAGCCGGCTGCTGGCTGCAGCACACTCAGAGGATTTCTTGTAGTCTCCGGCTATGGTGATGATCCCCTTCGAACTTGGTATCTTCAACTTGAGGTAGGCGTAGTGGGGTACAGCCATGAACTTGGCCAGGGCAGGTCGGCCAAGCAACGTGTGGTAAGGGCTCTCTAGATCCACCACTTCAAACTAGACTGCTTCTCGGCGGAAGTTATCCTTGTCTCCGAAGAGAACATCCATCTTGATCTTGACGATTGGTGAGCAGGATAGGCCGGGTACGATGCCATGGAACACAGTCCGGCTTGGCATGAGTTGCTTCGTCTTGATGTTCAGCTTCTCCATGGTGTCACGGTACAGTATGTTGATGATTCTCCCACCGTCAATCAGTACACGGGAGAAACGGGCAGCTCGCCTTTCTGTCGCGAGGGTGGCGTCTAATAGCAATGCATAAGAGCCGGGCGACGGCATAACCTCAGGGTGATCGGCCCGGCTCCAGCTGATAGGCTTCTCAGACCAATGCATAAACTCTGGGTTGTTAGAGGCGACCGCGTTGACTTCTTGGTGTTGTCGGCGCCGACTGCGCCTATCTTCACTTTGGCTTGTAAAGACGACGTAAGTGGCGTGCTCGTCCGAGAACTCGTCTTGAATGGCTCCGACGGCCGGTCGAGCAGTCGGCTGCTGAGGGGCTGGAGGTGGCTGGCCAGTAGGGGGAGGTGGCACCAGCCCTTCGCCTTTGGAGATCCGCGTGAGCCAATGACACTTCCGGGTCGTGTGGTTGGACGGCTTCACGCCGCTGTGGAACTTGCAGGGGGCATCAAGGGTTTGCTCGTAGGAGAAAGCCGGCTGCCAAGCCGGCCTGCCGCCCTTCTGCTTCTTGGGCATGGGCCGCTCTTCAGGTTGTTCGTCTTCGACTGTGCCTACTTGCCGACTGGTGGAAGGCGGCATGGGGGCCTTGCGCTTGTTGTCGTTCTGGTAAGGGCATCGATTGGAGTCGCCAGCCGGCGTCTTGGGAGCCGAAGCGAGCACCTTTCCAGAGGCATCCACTCGAAGCTCGGTCTTCATTGAAGAGTCGGCCGTGGCGTACTTGTCTGCTATGATCGGCAGCTCGTCGAGGGTAGTCGGCTCGTCGCAGAGGAGCCGGTGCTTGAGGAGGGTGCCCTCTCGGCACCCGGCGGTGAAGTACTCTATGGCTTGAACCTCGTGCACCCCTTCACAGGAGTTGCGGAGCTCGGCCCAACGCGTGAGGTAGTCGCGAGTTGATTCGCTGGGCCCTTGGACGCACAAGGAGAGCTTGCGGGGCTTGGGAGGCCGCTTGTACGTGCTGGTGAAATTCCAGATGAAAACTTCTGTGAAGTCTAGCCAGCTATTGGTGCTGTAGGTCTTGAGGCTGTTCAACCACATGCGTGCCGTGCCTTGAAGCATGAGCGGGACGTACTTCACGGCAACGCGCCTGTTGCCGTTCGCTATGCGGACTGCGGTGGAGTAATCGATCAACCAGTCTTCCGGCTTCACAGAGCCGTTGTATTTTGGCGTGTCTCTTGGGAGCGAGAACCCTTTGGGGAAGGGTTCGTCACGGATGCGGGGGCCAAAGCAAGGCGGGCCGACATCGTCTTCTTCTTCTAGCGCCAAGGATCACGCTAGGCGGTCGACCCGGTGGCGGGCGTCATTCTCGCCGATGCCTTCGTGGTTGCCTAGTCGGCCGCCGAGAGTCGGATGCGTAACAGGCGGCGGGGTGGGATATCTCTCCCCACGAGGTGGGGGAGGAGGCGGATCGCCTCGTCGTTCCACAGCTCGGGGGCGGCCTTCTGCGTCGCGCTCGATGGTGAGCCGAGTCCGACTGCGGCTAGCAGCCGGCTCCTTGTCTTTTCTCGCGCGGGCGCCGTCTGCAGTCGGCGTGCGGGATGTCGCGTCGTGCTCTCGGCGTGGGAGAGGACTTTCGGCGCGGGCGCTGGCTTCATGTCGCTCTGCGGCCGCATCGATCAGCTGCTGGATGCGTCTAGTCATGTAGGGGAGCTCGTCGGCCCCCAGCCCGTTCAACTCGTCTACGGCCGCCTGAGCGGCACGCAGGTTCTCGAGTGGCATGGCGTAGACTGGGCGGTCTGCTCCCAGCATGCTGGCGATGGCCGCGCCGTGCTTCTTGACGATGCCGGCTGGGCTCGGCCCGCCAGGAGGCGGTGTGCCAAAGGCGGCGCGATCGACTTCGTGCTGGTGAGCCTCAGTGAGCCGTCTCATGGATGCTACCTTCTGGCCCTCCGCGATGAGGGCGAGGCGGCGTGCCTCGAGTGTCTCGGCGTCGGCGTCGGCCGGGATGGGGGCGGACAAGTCATGTAGCGCCGCTTGTAGGGCGTCGTGGGCGTTCTTGCCTGAGGCGGCGCCGTGGCTGATGACCAGCACCTCGGTGACAGTGCTGCTGCCACTGTCGGCTCGAGGAAGAGGGTCGTCGATGATCACCACATTGGTGGGGAAGGCGTCAAGCGATGTCGTGTCGGAGTCGACAAGCATCGGGTTGGTGGAGCCGACCGACTGCAAGTCCACAACAAGCTCGCTGGAGACGTGAAGCTGGTCCAGGAGGCTGACGAGGCGGCTCCCGGGGCAGTCTGTGCCCGCGTCGAACGCAGGTTCGTCGGAGATCCGAGCCTCGCCAAGAAGGTCGGTGAGGCAGCTCGCCGCGCAGGCGTCATCGACGCCTTGCAGCGCGTCGGGGCAAGTGCCATCGGGTGTGCCGGGCTGGCTATGCCCGCTGGGAAGGAAAAGGGTTCCCGTCCAGAACAGGTCTTCGGACGACGGTGCACCTGGCCCCACGGTGGGCGCCAAATGTCGGGTGGTAGGTGCGACATATGCCAACGGGTGGCTTATCATTGTGGGAGCCAGTAAGACATCGCCGGTGCCTGGAAATGGGATAAGGCGAAGACATGCACGCCGGCGAATCTTACCCAGGTTTGGGGCTCTCCGTGGAGATAACACCCCTAGTCCTGCTCTGCGGGGTCTCCGCATGATCACTAGATCAACACAAGTGGCTACAAGTGGCTCCTTGAGCTGTTTGGCTAGAGGAGGAAGAAGGGCAAGGCTAGCTCTCGTCTTCTCTCTATGTGGTGTCTAAAAATCTAAGAGATCAACCCTTTGCATGGGTGCCCCGGGGGGTATATATAGGCCTACCCCCCAGGGGTACAAGGGTAATCTGGCTAGACGCGGGTCCGAGCCGTCAGTGTCTGTATTCGCCGGCTTCTCTGCCGGCCGCTGGGGCCCGCCGACTGGTGGGTCCCGCCGGCTGCCGGCCACTTGGCCGACAGGCCGGCCCCACCGCTTGGGGGTCTTGCCGGTGGCTGGTTACTGTAGCCTCACCCCTGATAACGAGGGCTTTGCCGAGGTAAGCATGGCTACAATGCCACCGCCTGGCGGGCTCTCACTGTAGCCTTACCTCGTCTTGTCTCCTTAATGATGCACATACTTCAAGGGAGGGAGGCAGCCGGCCATTGGGAGCCGGCTACGCCCCAGGCCGATAGGGGGAGGCTTGGCCGTCTTCGAGCATCTCTCTGGCTAAAGGGGCTCGCCGCCCGCGGGCCGTACTGAAAGCCTGTCGTGGGTGGCGTCATGGTCAACATGGCAATAGTGTCGCGCCGGACGGGGGATGGCCGACCCGTACGGCGCACTGTGGCCATGCGTGCTCCGGGATTCGGGGGTGGCAGGCTGTATTGTAGCCACGCCCGTCTCGTCACCGTTATGTGGGGGCAGCCCTTGAGGGTGCAATCTTGGCCGCTTGCCTGGAGCCGGTCTTCTTGCGGCCGGCTTCTGGGAGTCGGTCCTCTTATGGCCGGCTTCCTGGAGTCGGCCATCTTGTGGCTCTCTTCGGGAGGGTGTTTAGGGCGGGGCCGTCTTCCAGTAGTCGGTCCGTGAGATAGCCGGCCAGGGGAAGGCGGCCCTGTGCTTTGGGTGCTTGATGGCTCGATCGGCCCAATAATTTTTAAAGAGCCAGGGGGAGTCGATTAGGCTACCCGTGGCCATTTACTCCAACATCCGGTTTGGATCTGATAATCCGTTAACAACCCGGACCAATGGGGATTTTCCACGTGTAAAATTCTCATTTGCCGGCAGATCCATGTGTCAGCCCAGCATTCGGACAGTTGTCATCCCAGCGAATGGACGGGACACGCCTATGATATGTCGACACGTGTCTCGGCCAAACAATGGCCCATTCAGGTTAAAAGGCCGGGCCTGTCAAAATAAGCGGGCTGGCCCATTAGCGGCCTACTTGAGACAGGCCCATTCACAAGCACGACCCATACAAGTTACACAGAATCGTCCCATCAATGGCCCATTCTAGAGTTGACAATTTCCAGCCCATCGTCAGTTCCAACCCGTTAAGGGCCCGCTACGTCTTTGGGCCCAATTACGGCCCGAGCTTCTTTCGGCCTGTTAGCAGCTGATGACCCACAAGTATAGGGGATCAATTGTAGCTCTTTTCGATAACTAAGAGTGTCGAACCCAACAAGGAGCAGAAGGAAATGACAAGTAGTTTTCAGTAAGGTAATGTCTGCAAGTGCTGAATTTGTAATTAACTAAGTGGTTTGATAGCAAGCTAATTTGTAATGGGCAAGTAACGATAGTAGTAACAAAAGTGCAGCAAGATAGCCCAATCCTTTTGAGGCAAAGGACAGGCCAAAAAGGTCTCTTATGATAAGCAAAGCGTTCTTGAGGGTGCACGGGATTTTCATCTAGTCACTTTCACCATGTTGGCTTAATTCATGTTCGGTACTTGGATGATTTGATATGTGGGTGGACCGGTGCTTAGGTGCAGTTCTTACTTGAACAAACCTACTACTTCTGATTAACCCTCCCATAAGCAGCCGCAACTATGAGAAAAGTATTAAGAATAAATTCTAACCATATCATTAAACTTTTGGATCCAATCGGTCCCTTACGGAATAGCGCATAAACTGGGGTTTAAGCTTCCGTCACTCTCTCAACCCATCATCTAATTGCTACTCCACAATGCATTCCCTTAGGCCCCAATATGGTGAAGTGTCTTGTAGTCGGCGTTCACAAGACACCAATAAGAGAATCACAACATACATACTATCAAAATATCGAACATATATCAAGTTCACATGATTACTTGCAACATGATTTCTCCCGTTACCTCAAGAACAAAAGTAACTACTCACAAATGATAATCATGCTCAAGATCAGAGGGGTATTAAATAGCATATTGGATCTGAACATATAATCTACCACCGAATAAACCATACAGTAATCAACTACAAGACGTAATCAACACTACTAGTCACCCACATACACCAATCTATAGTTCCGGTAACAAGATTGAACACAAGAGATGAACTAGGATTTGAGATGAGATGGTGCTGTTGAAGATGTTGATGGAGATTGCCTTCCCCAAGATGGGAGAGTTGTTGGTGATGATGATGACGATGTTCTCCCCCTTCGGTAGGGAAGTTCCCCCGGCGGAATCGCTCCACCGGAGGGCAAAAGTGCTCCTGCCCAAGTTCCGCCTCGAGACGGCGACGTTCCATCCCGAAAGTACTCTCCTTATTTTTTCTAGGTCAAAATGACCTATATACCAGAAGATGGGCACCGGAGGTCGGCCTGGGTGAGCACAACCCACTAGGGCGCGCCTGGCTCCCTGGCGCGCCCAGGTGGGTTGTGCCCACCTGGTGGGCCCCCTCTGGTAGTTTATTTGCTCCAATATTCATCATATATTTGATAAAAAAATCTCCGTAAAGTTTCAGCTTGTTTGGAGTTGTGCAGAATAGGAGGCCTGACGTAGCGTTTCCAGGTCCAGATTTCCAGCTGCCAGAATTCTCCCTCTTTGTGTATACCTTGCATATTATCAGAGAAAAGGCATTAGAATTACGCCAAAAAGCATTCTGATGGATAAAAAAATCATAAATAACAGTAAGGAAACATGATGCAATATGGACGTATCAACTGCCCCAAACTTAGACCTCGCTTGTCCTCAAGCGAAAAACCGAAATCGAAAAACATGTCCACATGCTTAGAGAGAGAGAGAGGTGTCGATAAAAACAAAATACGGACATAGAAGCATCATGTTCATTATTAAACAACAACAAACTTAAACATGAGACTCTTATCATAAAGCTCTTATCATAGACTTCTCATGAATAAGTGACAATTCATCACACTATTGAAGTATAAAGCAAAAAATCTATTAAAAACCAACAAACTATGTTCTCAGTCAAGTTTGCAACTACAATTCATCATCTTTCCAGGAAGGGTCATGTATCGAAGCCTTTAGGCAAGTCCACATACTCAACCATCATATAGTCTTCCATGATTGCCAACACTCACCTTGTACATATGATCAAAACGTTTCAACCAGACACATTGAAACATAGGGGCTTATAGTTTGGCCTCCCAACGTATTCACCTCATGGGTGATGTCAACAATAATAACTCATGCTATCTATATCCAACTTGACATATGTGCCTAGATCTTTCCTCACCACATGATGCTTGCCAAAGGAGAAAAATAAAAAGGAATAGAAGGAAAACTGTGACTCTTTGCATAAAAGTAAATACATAAAGGTAAAAGATAGGCCCTTCGTCGAGGGAAGCAGAGGTTGCCATGCGCTTATTTGTTTGTATGCTCAACCCCTTAGTGAAAAAGAACGTCACGTTGTATTCCGCCTTGTGATAGCAACCTTTATTATGAAGTCTGTCGCTTTTATTCTTCACCATCACAAGTTCGTACAATGCTCAATTTTCTCTTACACTAAATGATCTCACACTTTTAGAAGCAATTTTTATTGCCTTTTTGCACCGATGACAACTTACTTGAGGGATCTTGCTCAATCCCTAGGTAGGTATGGTGGACACTTGAAAATAAGATTTGGGTTTAAGGGTTTTTGTATGCACAAGTAGTATCTCTACTTAGTGCGGAATTTTTGGCAGCAAAGATAGGGGCAAGCACCACATGTTAAAGGATCCATGACAATATGTCTTCTATGTGAATATAAACAAACATAAACCACTAAGTTGTCTTCCTTGTCCAACATCAACAATTTTGGCATATAATATTTTGATGAGGGCTCACAATCACAAAAGATTTCTAGGATAGTATATTTATATGTGAATCTTCTCTTCGCTTATTAATTCTTTCATGAGTTGCATCATTGACTAATGGTATGTTTGTCAATCTATAATAAAATTTTCTACTTATACTTTTCCTTATGTGGTGTCATCACCTACCATAAGATTAGGATATGATATTTTTCATAATTTCTTTCCTTTCTCTTTTTCTTCCTTATTTCTTTTCTTTTATTTGCAACATGAAAGTAAAGAAAGCAAAAACTCAAACTAACCTTTATTATATATCTTGCACACGATTACAAGGATAGATCACTAAGCAAACTCTCAAAGAATAAAGGATCGAACTAAACTTTTATTCATCTAAAGCAAAAGATCGAATTGAAATAAGTAAAGGCAAAAAGATAGTGGGATGATACGATACCGGGGCACCTCCCCCAAGCTTGGCGGAAGCCAAGGGGAGTGCCCATACCCGATGCTCAATTCTCTTTTGGTGGTGAAGAAGATGATGGTGGTGATGAAGCGATCCTATCCTTAAGGATCAAGAGATTCTCCAATCGACAGATGATGCTTCAGAGATGGATGATATACTCTTAATGGAGAATATTTTCGTGACTGAGATACTTATTTTGCACGCGAACTATTTCAATGATGTGAAAGGCTTCAATCTCAGTAGGGATAAGATGAGCCAGGTAACGCTTCAGGATATTTTCTTCTTCCTCCTCGGCCGCAGTGCTTGTTCTGCCACCGTGGGTGGATCTATGGTAGCCTCCTTGCCCTTGTCTCCCTTGACAGCATCCGTAGGGTCCTCCCTCTTCAGCTCGATCTTCATCAACCAATCATCTTCTTCCATATTGCTGGAGGAGGAGGAAGACATGATGCCTGGCTTGATAGATCTAACCGAAAACAACAAGAAAAGAGAACACAGGATTTCTCCGTGATACGGTGGTTAACAGGTTCGGGGAGTATATATAGATTTTTTTATCTTGAGGGACAAACAAACTGTAGAAAAAGGGAGTCCGGAAGGTATCCCAGGTGGGCACAACCCACCTGGGCGCGCCTGGCAAGCCAGGCACGCCCTGGTGTCTTGTGCCCACCAGGGTACGGTTCCTGGAAGTTTCTTATTTTTTTCCAAATATTCCAAAACTGACAAAAAGTATTTTTGCGGATTTTTCAGAGTCCGTTTACTTATTGTATCACGTACCTCCTTATTTACAAGATTCTTGAGTGTTCCGGAAGGACTCTTTTATGTGTTCTTCCGGTGTCAAAGTTTGGATAATGTTACTTTCAACATTAATGGGTGTACCTGAGATATAATGTTTTATTCATTGCCCATTGACAACCTTCGGGTTAGTACCTTCGACATTATTTATTTTGATGGCTCCAGACTGATAAACCTCCTCGATAATATAGGGGCCTTCCCATTTTGAGAGGAGTTTTCCTGCAAAGAATCTCAAACAAGAGTTGTACAAAAGAACATATTCTCCGACTTTAAACTCACGCTTTTGGATTCTTTTGTCATGCCATCTTTTAAATTTTTCTTTGAATAATTTTGCATTTCCATAAGCTTGGGTTGTCCAATCATGTAATGAGCTAATATCAAATAACCTATTTTCACCAACAAGTTTGAAATCATAGTTAAGCTCTTTGATGGCCCAATATGCTTTATGTTCTAACTCAAGAGGCGAATGACAAGCTTTTCCATAAACCAATTTATAAGGAGACATACCCATAGGATTTTTATATGCAATTCTATCAGCCCAAAGTGCATCATCTAATTTCTTAGACCAATTCTTCGTGAACCTATTGACAGTCTTTTGCAAAATTAATTTTATTTCTCTATTGCTAAGTTCAACTTGACCATTAGACTGAGGATGATAAGGTGATGCAATTCTATGGTTAACATCATACTTGGCAAGCATTTTACGGAAAGCACCATGAATAAAGTGTGAATCACCATCAGTCATTAAATATCTAGGGACTCCAAACCTTGGGAAAATAACTTCCTTAAGCATTTTAATAGAGGTGTTGTGATTAGCACTACTGGTTGGAATAGCTAATACCCATTTAGTAACATAATCAACAGCAACAAAAATATGTGTATACCTATTATAGGAAGGAAAAGGTCCCATGCAATCAAATCCCCAAACATCAAATGGTTCAACAGCTAGTGAATAGTTCATAGGCATTTCTTGACGCTTGCCGATATTACCTATTATTTGACATTCATCACAAGATAAGATGAAATTACGGGCATCCTTGAAGAGAGTAGGCCAATAAAATCCAGATTGCAATACCTTGTGAGCAGTTCTAACTCCAGCATGATGCGCTCCATAAGCTTCGGAGTGACATTTCCTTAGGATTTGTCCCTATTCATGCTCAGGTAGACAACGTCTAATAATACCATCTACTCCTTCTTTATAAAGATGTGGGTCATCCCAAAAGTAATGTCTAAGATCATAGAAGAATTTTTTCTTTTGTTGGTATGTAAAGCTAGGTGGTAAATATTTAGCAACAATGTAATAAGCATACTCATCATACCAAGGAGTACTATGAGCAACATTTTTTGCAGCTAACTGCTCATCAGGAAAACTATCATTAATAGGTAGTTGGTCATCAGGCACATTTTCAAGCCTAGACAAGTTATTAGCTACAGGGTTCTCAGCCCCTTTTCTAGCAATGATATGTAAATCAAATTCTTGTAACAAGAGAACCCATCGAATAAGTCTAGGGTTAGCATCTTTCTTTTCCATAAGATATTTAATAGCAGCATGATCGGTGTGAACAATTACTTTGGAATCAACAATATAAGGTCTAAATTTATCACAAGCAAACACCACTGCTAAGAATTCTTTTTTAGTAGTAGCATAGTTTCATTGAGCACTGTCTAGAATTTTACTAGCATAATGAATAACATTCAATTTCTTATCAACTCTTTGTCCTAGAACAACATAGTCACTAGCATCAGACATAATTACAAAAGGCAAGTTCCAATCAGGTGGTTGAACAATAGGTGCAGAAATTAAGGCTTTCTTGAGTGTTTCAAAGGCTTCTAAACAATCATCATCAAAAACAAAAGGAATATCCTTTTGCATGAGATTCGTAAGAGGCCTAGAAATTTTAGAAAAGTCTTTGATAAATCTCCTATAGAAACCAGTATGACCTAAGAAACTATGAATACATTTTATATCTTTAGGGCATGGCATTTTATCAATTGCATCAACCTTTGATTTGTCCACTTCAATACATCTTTTAGAGATTTTATGACCCAACACAATGCCTTCATTAACCATAAAGTGGCACTTCTCCCAATTCAAGACAAGATTTGTTTGTTCACATCTCTGCAAAACTCGATCAAGATTGCTTAAACAATCATCAAAAGACTTCCCATAAACAGAGAAGTCGTCCATGAAAACCTCAATAATCATTTCACAAAAGTGAGAGAATATAGCAGTCATACATCTTTGAAAGGTAGTAGGTGCATTACATAAACCGAAAGGCATACGTCTATAAGCATAGGTTCCAAAGGGACAAGTAAAAGTGGTATTTTCTTGATCAGGTTGACAAACAGGTATTTGTGAAAAACCATAATATCCATCAAGGAAGCAAAAATATGTGTGCTTAGATAATATTTCAAGCATTTGATCATAAAAGGCAGAGGGTAATGATCTTTTCTAGTTGCTTTGTTTAATTTACTAAAAGCAATTACCAGTCTATAGCCTGTAACAATTCTTTGTGGAATAAGAGTATTCTTATCATTAGGAACAATAGTTATACCTCCTTTCATAGGGTCACAATGAATAGGACTTACCCATCTACTATCAGATATAGGATAGATTATACCTGCTTCCAGAAGTTTTAATATTTCCGTTCTTACCACTTCTTTCATCTTCAGATTTAACCGACGTTGGTGATCAACAACGGGTTTAGCATCAGGTTCCATACTAATTTTGTGCTGACATAGAGTGGGATTAATGCCCTTTAAATCATCAAGAGTATATCCAATAGCAGCTCGGTGCTTCCTTAGAACTTTCAATAATATTTCATATTTTGAAACGTTAGCACTAATAATAACAGGATGTATATTCTTTTCATCAATATAAGCATATTTCAAAGTGTCTGGCAATTGTTTTAATTCAAACATAGGATCACCTTTAGGTGGGGGAGGACCTCCTAGAGTTTCAATAGGTAAGTTGTGTTTAAGCAGAGGACATTGTTCAAAGAAAATCTTATCTATTTCATTTCTTTCATGCATATGTAAATCATTTTCAAGGTCTAACAAATATTGTTCTAGTGGATCAGTAGGAGCCACAACAATTGAAGCAAGACCAATTAATTCATCTTTACTAGGCAATTCTTTTTCATGAAGCTTTCTACTAAACTTGGAAAAATTAAACTCATGAGACTCATCACCAAAACTAACACCGATAGTTTGTTTCTGACAGTCTATTCTAGCATTAACGGTGTTCAAGAAAGGTCTACCAAAGATTATGGGGCAAAAATCATCTTGTGGGGAACCAAACACAAGAAAATCGATAGGGTATTTTATTTTCCCACACAAGACTTCAACATCTCTAACAATCCTAATTGGTGATATAGTGTCTCTATTAGCAAGTTTAATAGTAACATCTATGTCTTCTATCTCTGTGGGTGCTATGCCATTCATAATTTCTTGATATAAGGAATAATGAATAGCACTCACACTAGCACCTATGTCACATAAACCATGATAACAGTGATCTACTATTTTAACTGAGAGAATGAGCATGGCAACAACAGGTCTATGTTTATCCTTTTTATCAGGTTTGGCAATTCTAGCAGGTCTATGTTTAAACTTTTGAAAAGCATCGGTATCCATAAAAGATTTAACACAATCATACTTAAGTTTAATACCTGACTATTTAACTTCGTCGAGTTCCCAATCTTCAGAGTTGCGTTTAGTTCTTTCCAAAAGATCCCACCGGAATTCAATAGTCTTCTTCATAAAAGAACCAACACAAGAAGTATCGAGCATGGTTTGATCATTACGAGAAAGCCGAGCATTAAAGTTCTGGATAATAATTTCTCTTGAGATCTCATGATTGGGCATGAATATAACATTGACTTAAGCCTCCCCCAAGCTTGAGCGATACTTTCTCCTTCACGAGGCCAAAAATTATATATATAATTCCGATCACGATGGACTAGATGCATAGTATAAATTTTTTGGTGCAAATCCAATTTCAAACGATTCCAATTCCAAGATCCAATATCATCGCATAGCGTATACCATTCCAATGCTTTTCCCTTCGAAGATAAAGGGAAAACCTTTTTCATAACTGTATCCCCGGGTAAACCTGCAAGCTTGAACAATCCACAAATTTGTTCTACATATATCAAGTGCATATCAGGATGTTCAGTTCCATCTCCTGCATAGGGATTAGCTAGCAGTTGTTCTATCATACCCGAAGGAATTTCATATTCAATATTTTCAGTAGGTGTGGTAGGTTGAGGGGTAGCTAACTGTGCTTCCGGTCGAGGTGAAGATACCCCGAACAAACCCCCTCAAAGGATTGTTTTCCATAGTAACAAGTGACAATATATTTCAGCACACTATATAAATGTTTCCTTACCAAATTCCACTTACCAAAGGTGCTTCACTCCCGGCAACGGCGCCAGAAAATAGCATTGATGACCCACAAGTATAGGGGATCAATTGTAGCTCTTTTTGATAAGTAAGAGTGTCAAACCCAACGAGGAGCAGAAGGAAATGACAAGTAGTTTTCAGTAAGGTAATGTCTGCTAGTG
Source organism: Triticum aestivum (assembly GCF_018294505.1). Lineage (NCBI taxonomy): Eukaryota > Viridiplantae > Streptophyta > Magnoliopsida > Poales > Poaceae > Triticum > Triticum aestivum. The sequence continues at coordinate 78,539,904 of NC_057802.1, read as the reverse complement.
CTGAAATTGTAAGTAACTAAGTAGTTTGATAGCAAGATAATTTGTAATTGGTAAGTAACGATAGTAGTAACAAAAGTGCAGCAAGATAGCCTAATCCTTTTGAGGAAAAGGACAGGCTAAAACAGTCTCTTATGATAAGCAGAGCATTCTTGAGGGTACACGGGATTTTCATCTAGTCACTTTCACCATGTTGGTTTAATTCGTGTTCGGTACTTTGATAATTTGATATGTCAGTGGACCGGTGCTTAGGTGTTGTTCTTACTTGAAAAAACCTCCTACTTATGATTAACTTATGACCCACAAGTATAGGGGATCTATCGTAGTACTTTCGATAAGAGTGTCGAACCCAACGAGGAGCACAAGGAAATGATAAGCCGTTTTCAGCAAGGTATTCTCTGCAAGCACTGAAATTATAGGTAACAGATAGTTTTGTGATAGGATAATTTGTAACGAGCAACAAGTAACAAAAGTAAATAAAGTGCAGCAAGGTGGCCCAATCCTTTTTGTAGCAAAGGACAAGCCTGGACAAACTCTTATATAAAGAAAAGCGCTCCCGAGGACACATGGGAATTATCGTCAAGCTAGTTTTCATCACGTTCATATGATTCGCGTTTGGTACTTCGATAATTTGATACGTGGGTGGACCGGTGCTTGGGTGCTTCCCTTACTTGGACAAGCATCCCACTTATGATTAACCTCTATTGCAAGCATCCGCAACTACAACAAAAGTATTATGGTAAACCTAACCATAGCATGAAACATATGGATTCAAATCAGCCCCTTACGAAACAACGCATAAACTTGGGTTTAAGCTTCTGTAACTCTAGCAACCCATCATCTACTTATTACTTCCCAATGCCTTTGGTGATGACGATTGCGATGATTTCCCCCTCCCGGAGGGAAGTGTCCCCGGCAGAACAGCTCTGCCGGAGCCCTAGATTGGTTCCGCCAAGGTTCCGCCTCGTGGCGGCCGAGTCTCATCCCTAAAGCTTGCTTATGATTTTTCTTCGGATGAAAGACTTCATATAGCAGAAGATGGCCACCGGAGGGTCAACAGGGGGCCCACGAGGCAGGGGGGCGCGCCCTGGGGGGGAGGGCGCGCCCCCACCCTCGTGGCCAGGTGGAGGCCCCCCTAACGTATTTCTTCCGCTCAATATTTTTTCTTATTTCCAAAAATAACTTTCGTGGAGTTTCAGGACTTTTGGAGTTGTGCAGAATAGGTCTCTAATATTTGCTCCTTTTCCAGCCCAGAATTCTAGCTGCCGGCATTCTCCCTCCTTATGTAAACCTTGTAAAATAAGAGAGAATAGGCATAAGTATTGTGACATAATGTGTAATAATAGCCCATAATGCAATAAATATCGATATAAAAGCATGATGCAAAATGGACGTATCAACTCCCCCAAGCTTAGACCTCGCTTGACCTCAAGCGAAAGCCGGTAACGGTAAATATGTCCACATGTTTAGAGGTAGAGGTGTCGATAAAATAAAATACGGACATGAGGGCATCATGATTATTCTCATAATAGCAACATATATGGATATTGTCATATGATTTCTTATGCTCAAGTAATAATCTATTCACAACGCAAAGTATGAATCAGAAACTTTATTGAGAACCAACAAACTATAATCTGAGTCATTGAAGCAATTGCAATTTATCATAACATCAGAAAGAGTCTATGTCAGAGCTTTCTAGCAAGTCCACATACTCAAATATCATTTAGTCTTTCATAATTGCTAAGACTCACGCGATACTTGTGGTTTCGGAGTTTCAACGGGACACAGAGAAAGATAGGGGCTTATAGTTTCGCCTCCAACCTTTTACATCAAGGGTAATGTCAACAATAATAACTCATGATACCATACATCCAATTGGGTATATATATCAGGATCTTTCCAACACCCTGTGCTTGCCAAAGGATAAAATGTAAAAAGGAAAGGTGAAGATCACCATGACTCTTGAATAAGGTAGAAGATAATAACAAAAGATAGGCCCTTCGCAGAGGGAAGCAGAGGTTGCCATGCGGTTTCAGGGTTTGATGCACAAAATCTTACTGCGAAAGAATGTCACTTTATATTGCCACTTGTGATATGAACCTTTATTATGAAGTCCGTCGCTTTTATTTCTTCCACATCACAAGATCGTATAAAGCTTATTTCCTCCACACCAATCAATCATACATATTTAGAGAGCAATTTTTATTGCTTGCACCGATGACAACTTACTTGAAGGATCTTACTCAATCCAAAGGTAGATATGGTGGACTCGCATGGCAAAACTGGTTTAAGAGTTTTTGGAAGCACAAGTAGTATCTCTAGTTGGTGCAAAGAATTTGGCTAGCATGATGGGGAAAAGGCAAGCTCAACATGTTGGATGATCCATGACAATATACTTTATCTCAAATATAAGAAAACATAACCCATTACGTTGTCTTCCTTTTCCAACATCAACTCTTTAGCATGTCATACTTTAATGAGTGCTCCCAATCATAAAAGATGTCCAAGATAGTATATTTATATGTAAAACCTCTCTTTCTTTGTTACTTCCTATTAATTGCAACGATGACTAAAGCTATATTTGTCAACTCTCAACAATTTTTAATCATCATACTCTTTCTATATGAAGTCATTACTCTCAATAAGATCAATATGATCTCTTTGTTTCTTTTTATTCTATTCTCTTTTATTTTATTCACTCAAGATCATGGCAAAATAATCAAGCCCTTGACTCAACACTAATCTTTATTATATAGCTCACGGACTCGATTACATAGAGGGGTCATAAAGCAAAACTCAAAACTAGATCATACCAAAAGTTTATTCTACTAGATCAAGATACTACTAATAGGATCGAACTAAGAAATACGGTAATGATAGGAGTGTGATGGTGATACGATACCGGGGCACCTCCCCCAAGATTGGCAGTTGCCAAGGGGAGTGCCCGTACCCATATGATTATATCTCCTTTGCTGGTGAAGAAGGTGGAGGTGATGATTTAGTTGATGGCGTAGTCTTCTTCCTTAATTTGCACCTGAGGACAGAATTTTGATCACTCAAGTCATCAATCTCCTGCTCCAGGCTTAATATCTTTTTGCATAATTCCTGCTTGTTTTCCTGCAAGAGACGAAAAGGGATAAACATGATCTTAATTTTCTTTGCTCTATCAGGGAGACTTCACTTTTTGAACTCCACATGCATGTCCCCAGGTTGAGGTAATGGGACTTCATCTTCATCTGAGCTCTTCTCCTCCTTTCTCTTGGGCTCATAGTCCTCTTCTTCTTCCGTAGTCCAACCACAATGCTCCACATCTCCATAGACCTTGGGATTTGCAAGGTAATCAGCCACATAGCTTTCTCCTTCAGAATCCTGGGACGACATGTTGCTCTAATCTGCATCAGGACAGCTCGAAACGAAAACAGAGGATATTTGCGTGATACCGTAGTCAAAACCTTCGGGAGATTATATAATGAATTTTTACCGACCGAAATACGTATCGTGCAAGAAAACGGAGTCCGGAGAGCACACGAGGTGCCCATGAGGCAGGGGGCGCGCCCTCCACCCTCGTGGAGGCCTCGTGTCCTTCCCGGACTGCTTCTTATTTTTCTATTTTTCTAAATATTCCAAAACGGAGAAATATTGCCATAAAAACTGTTTTGGAGTCGGTTTACTTACCGTACCACATACCTATTCCTTTTTGGAGTCTGAAACGTTCCGGAATTTGTCCCTTATGTATTCCTCCAGGGTTACGGTGTCAATAACATTGGTTTCAACATTTATGGGATTACCTGAGATATAATGCTTGATTCTTTGACCGTTCACCACCTTCGGATTTGTGCCCTCAAAGTTGTTGATTCTTATGGCACCAGAACGATAGAACTCCTCGATAACGTAAGGGCCATCCCATTTAGAGAGAAGTTTTACTGCAAAAAATCTTAATCAACAGTTGCATAGCAATACATAATCACCTACATAAAACTCACGCTTTTGTATTCTTCTGTCATGCCATCTTTTAACTTTTTCTTTAAACAACTTGGCATTTTCATAGGCTTGGGTTCTCCATTCATCAAGTGAGCTAATGTCAAATAACCTCTTCTCACCGACAAGTTTGAAATCATAGTTGACCTCTTTAATAGCCCAATAAGCCTTATGTTCTAGTTCAAGAGATAGGAGACATTCTTTTCCATAGACAATTTTATACGGAGACATACCCATAGGATTTTTATATGCAGTTCTATAGGCCCATAATGCATCATCATGTTTCTTGGACCAATTCTTTCTAGATCTATTGACAGTCTTTTGCAAAATTAATTTGAGCTCTCTATTACTCAATTCTACTTGACCACTAGACTGTGGGTGATAAGGAGATGCAATTCTATGATTAACATCATATTTAGCAAGCATTTTACGGAAATCACCATGAATAAAATGTGAACCACCATCAGTCATTAAATATCTAGGGACTCCAAACCTCGGAAAAATAACTTCTTTAAGCATCTTAATAGAAGTGTTATGATCAGCACTACTAGTTGGAATAGTTTCTACCAACTTAGTAGCGTAGGCAACAGCAACTAAAATATGTGTGTATCCATTAGAGGCAGGAAAAGGTCCCGTATAATCGAAGCCCCAAACATCAAATGGTTCAATAACAAGTGAATAATTCATAGGCATTTCTTGACGTCTACTAATATTACCAATTCTTTGACATTCATCACAAGACAAGACAAACTTACAGGCATCCTTGAAGAGAGTAGGCCAATAAAAACTGGATTGCAATACCTTATGTGCAGTTCTATCTCCAGCGTGGTGTCCTCCATAAGCCTCGGAGTGACCCTTGCGTAGGATCTGTTCCTGTTCATGCTCAGGTACACAACGTATAATAACACCATCTACTCTTTCTTTATAAAGATGTGGGTCATCCCAAAAGTAATGTCTCAAATCATAGAAAAACTTTTTCTTTCGCTGGTATGTGAAACTAGGTGGTATAAATTTAGCAATGATGTAATTAGCATAATCAGCATACCATGGAGCAGTACGAGAAGTATTTATAACATTTAATTGCTCATCAGGGAAGCTATCATCAATAAGTAGTGGGTCATCAAGAACATTTTCTAACCTAGACAAGTTGTCTGCAATGGGGTTCTCAGCTCCCTTTCTATCAATAATATGCAAATCAAATTCTTGTAACAAGAGAACCCATCTAATAAGTCTAGGTTTAGCATCTTTCTTTTCCATAAGATATTTAATAGCAGCATGATCAGTGTGAATAGTTACTTTGGAATCAACAATATAAGGTCTGAACTTATCACAAGAAAATACAACTGCTAAGAATTCTGTTTTCAGTAGTAGCATAATTTCTTTGAGCATTGTCTAGAGTTTTGCTAGCATATTGGATAACATTTAATTTCTTATCAACTCTTTGCCCTAGAACAGCACCTACAGCATAATCGCTAGCATCACACATAATTTCAAAAGGTAAATTCCAATCAGGTGGCTGAACGATAGGTGCAGAAATCAATTCTTTCTTAAGTATTTCAAATGCTTCTACACAATCATCATCAAAAACAAATGGTATATCTTTTTGTAATAAATTAGTCAGAGGCCGAGAAATTTTTGGGAAGTCCTTAATGAACCTCCTATAAAATCCGACGTGACCAAGGAAACTTCTTATACCTTTCATGTCCTTTGGAAATGGCATCTTTCCAATAGCATCAACCTTGGCTTTATCAACCTCAATACCTCTTTCAGAAACTTTATGCCCCAAGACAATACCTTCATTAACCATAAAGTGGCACTTTTCCCAATTCAAGACAAGATTAGTTTCTTCACATCTCCACTGACTATCAGCAACGGGATAAATTATACCTGCCTCAAGGAGCTTTAGTATTTCTTTGCTTACCACTTCCTTCATCTTAGGATTCAGCCGTCGTTGATGATCACGAACTGGTTTGGCATCTTCCTCCAAATTTATTTTATGTTGACATAGAGTGGGACTGATGCCCTTAAGATCATCAAGAGTATATCCAATAGCAGCACGGTGCTTCCTTAGAGTTTTCAATAATCTCTCTTCTTCATGCTCTGAAAGGTTAGCACTAAGAATAACAGGATATATCTTATTCTCATCAAGATAAGCATATTTAAGAGTATCAGGCAACGGTTTAAGCTCAAACACGGGATCACCCTTGGGTGGAGGAGGATCCCCCAGGATTTCAACAGGCAAATTGTGTTTTAGGATGGGTTCCTGTTTAAAGAATACTTCATCTATTTCCCTTCTTTCATTCATAAACATATCATTTTCATGGTCTAGCAAATATTGTTCTAAAGGATCACTAGGAGGTACGGCAACAGAAGCAAGACCAATAATTTCATCCTTATTAGGCAATTCCTCTTCACGGTGTTGTCTACTAAATTTAGAGAAATTAAACTCATGAGACATATCACCCAAGCCTATAGTAACAACATCCTTTTCGCAGTCTATCTTAGCATTAACAGTGTTCAAGAAGGGTCTACCAAATATAATGGGACAAAAGGTATCTTGAGGGGAACCAAGTACAAGAAAATCAGCAGGATATTTAGTTTTCCCACACAAGACTTCAACATCTCTAACAATTCCCATTGGTGAAATAGTATCTCTATTGGCAAGTTTAATTATGACATCAATATCTTCCAACTCAATAGGTGCAATATCTTGCTTAATTTCTTTGTATAAGTCAATAGGTATTGCACTAGCACTAGCACCCATATCACATAAGCCATGATAGCAATGATCTCCTATTTTAACAGAAATAACAGGCATGCCTACCACAGGTCTATGTTTATCTTTAGCACAAGGTTTGGCAATTCTAGCAGTTTGATCACAGAAATGAATAACATGCCCATCAATATTACCAGACAAGAGATCTTTAACAATAGCAATATTAGGTTCAAGTTTGATTTCCTCAGGAGGTGTATAAGTTCTAATATTGCTTTTACGAACCACAGTTGAAGCTTTAGCATGATCCTTTATCCTAACAGGGAAAGGTGGTTTCTCAACATAAGAAGTAGGATCATTATCAGTGATAGTCTTTTCTACAACTTTAATAGGTGCAGCTACTTTTACTTCTATGGGAGGACGATATTTAAACCATTTCTCCTTAGGGAGATCAATATGAGCAGCAAAAGATTCATAGAAAGAAGCTACTATCTCAGAGTCAAGTCCATATTTAATGCTAAACTTACGGAAAACATCGGTATCCATAAAAGATTTAACACAATCAAACTTAGGTGCCGTACCTGACTCCTTACCTTCGTCGAGATCCCAATCTTCAGAGTTGCGTTTAATTCTATCCAATAAATCCCATTTGAATTCAATAGTCTTCATCATAAAAGAGCCAGCACAAGATGTATCGAGCATGGTGCGATTGTTATCAGAAAGCCGAGCATAAAAACTTTGAATAATTATTTCTCTTGGGAGCTCATGATTGGGGCATGAATATAACATTGATTTAAGCCTCCCCCAAGCTTGAGCGATGCTTTCTCCTTCGCGAGGCCAGAAATTATATATATAATTGCGATCACGATGAACAAGATGCATAGGATAAAATTTCTGATGAAATTCCAATTTCAATCGTTTTTAGTTCCACGATCCCGTATCATCACATAGCCTATACCATGTCAATGCATCTTCCTTCAAATATAAAGGGAAGACCTTCTTAATAAAATCACCGGGTATACCTACAAGCTTAAATAATCCACAAACTTCATCCACATAGATTAGGTGCTCATCAGGATGCTTTGTTCCGTCTCCTGCAAAAGGATTAGCTAGCAGTTTTTCTAACATACCCGAAGGAATCTCAAAGTGGAAATTTTCATTTTCAGTAGGTTTAGTAGGTTGAGGTGCAACTCTTTGCTCTACTGGTCGGGGTGAAGATACCCCGAACAAGCCCCTCAGAAGATTACTTTCCATAGTAACAAGTGACAGTAAATTTTTCCTTACCAAATTCCACCTACCAAAGGCGCTTCACTCCCCGGCAACGGCGCCAGAAAAACGTCTTGATGACCCACAAGTATAGGGGATCTATCGTAGTCCTTTCGATAAGTAAGAGTGTCGAACCCAATGAGGAGCAGAAGGAAATGATAAGCGGTTTTCAGCAAGGTATTCTCTGCAAGCACTGAAATTATAGGTAACAGATAGTTTTGTGATAGGATAATTTGTAACGAGCAACAAGTAACAAAAGTAAATAAAGTGCAGCAAGGTGGCGCAATCCTTTTTGTAGCAACTGACAAGCCTGGACAAACTCTTATATAAAGAAAAGCGCTCCCGATGACACATGGGAATTATCGTCAACCTAGTTTTCACCATGTTCATATGATTCGCGTTCGGTACTTTGATAATTTGATATGTGGGTGGACCGGTGCTTGGTTGCTGCCCTTACTTGGACAAGCATCCCACTTATGATTAACCTCTATTGCAAGCATCCGAAACTACAACAAAAATATTAAGGTAAACCTAACCATAGCGTGAAACATATGGATCCAAATCAGCCCCTTACGAAGCAACGCATAAGCTAGTGTTTAAGCTTCTGTCACTCTAGCAACTCATCATCTACTTATTACTTCCCAATGCCTTCCTCTAGGCCCAAATAATGGTGAAGATGTTGATGGAGATTGCCCTCTCCCGATGAGAGGAGCGTTGGTGATGACGATTGCGATGATTTGCCCCTCCCGGAGGGAAGTGTCCCCGGCAGAACAGCTCTGCCGGAGCCCTAGATTGGTTCCGCCAAGGTTCTGCCTCGTGGCGGCGGATTCTTGTCCCGAATGCTTGCTTATGATTTTTCTTCGGACGAAAGACTTCATATAGCAGAAGATGGCCACCGGAGGGCCAACAGGGGGCCCACGAGGCTGGGGGAGCGCCCAGGGGGTAGGGCGCGCCCCCACCCTCGTGGCCAGGTGGAGGCCCCCCTGACGTATTTCTTCCGCTCAATATTTTTTATTATTTCCAAAAATAACTTTCGTGGAGTATCAGGACTTTTGGATTTGTGCAGAATAGGTCTCTAATATTTGCTCCTTTTCCAGCCCAGAATTCCAGCTGCCGGCATTCTCCCTCCTTATGTAAACCTTGTAAAATAAGAGAGAATAGGCATAAGTATTGTGACATAATGTGTAATAACAGCCCATAATGCAATAAATATCGATATAAAAGCATGATGCAAAATGGACGTATCAACTCCCCCAAGTTTAGACCTCGCTTGTCCTCAAGCGAAAGCCGATAACGATAAATATGTCCACATGTTTAGAGGTAGAGGTGTCGATAAAATAAAATACGGACATGAGGGCATCATGATTATTCTCATAACAGCAACATATATGGATATTGTCATATGATTTCTTATGCTCAAGTAATAATCTATTCACAATGCAAAGTATGAATCAGAAACTTTCTTGAGAACTAACAAACTATAATCTCAGTCATTGAAGCAAGTGCAATTTATCATAACATCAGAAAGAGTCTATGTCAGAGCTTTCTAGCTAGTCCACATACTCAACTATCATTTAGTCTTTCATAATTGCTAACACTCACGCAATACTTGTTGTTACGGAGTTTCAACCGGACATAGAGAAAGATAGGGGCTTATAGTTTCGCCTCCCAACCTTTTACCTCAAGGGTAATGTCAACAATAATAACTAATGCTACCCTACACCCAACTGGGTATATATATTAGGATCTTTCCAACACCTTGTGCTTAGCGATAAAATGTAAAAAGGAAAGGTGAAGATCACCATGACTCTTGCATAAGGTAGAAGATAATAATAAAAGACAGGCCCTTTGCAGAGGGAAGTAGAGGTTGCCATGCGCTTTCAGGGTTTGATGCACAAAATCTTAATGCGAAAGAACATCACTTTATATTGCCACTTGTGATATGAACCTTTATTATGCAGTCCGTCGCTTTTATTTCTTCCACATCACAAGATCGTATAAAGTTTATTTCCTCCACACCAATCAATCATACATATTTAGAGAGCAATTTTTATTGCTTGCACCGATGACAACTTACTTGAAGGATCTTACTCAATCCATAGGTAGATATGGTGGACTCTCATGGCAAAACTGGTTTAAGGGTTTTTGGAAGCACAAGTAGTATCTCTACTTGGTGCAAAGAATTTGGCTAGCATGAGGGGGAAAGGCAAGCTCAACATGTTGGATGATCCATGACAATATACTTTATCTCAGATATAAGAAAACATAACCCATTACGTTCTCTTCCTTGTCCAACATCAACTCTTTAGCATGTCATACTTTAATGAGTGCTCCCAATCATAAAAGATGTCCAAGATAGTATATTTATATGTAAAACCTCTCTTTCTTTGTTACTTCCTATTAGTTGCAACGATGACCAAAGCTATGTTTGTCAACTCTCAACAATTTTTAATCATCATACTCTTTCTATGTGAAGTCATTACTCTCAATAAGATCAATATGATCTCTTTGTTTCTTTTTATTCTTTTCTCTTTTATTTTATTCACTCAAGATCATGGCAAAATAATCAAGCCCTTGACTCAACACTAATCTTTATTATATAGCTCACGGACTCGGTTACATAGAGGGATCATAAAGCAAAACTCAAAACTAGATCATACCAAAACTTTATTCTACTAGATCAAGATACTACTAATAGGATCGAACTAAGAAATACGGTAATGATAGGAGTGTGATGGTGATACGATACCGGGGCACCTCCCCCAAACTTGGCAGTTGCCAAGGGGAGTGCCCGTACCCATATGATTATATCTCCCTTGCTGGTGAAGAAGGTGGAGGTGATGATTTAGTTGATGGCGTAGTCTTCTTCCTTAATTTGCGCCTGAGGACAGAATTTTGATCACTCAAGTCATCAATCTCCTGCTCCAGGCTTAATATCTTTTTGCATAATTCCTGCTTGTTTTCCTGCAAGAGACGAAAAGGGATAAACCTGATCTTAATTTTCTTTGCTCTATCAGGGAGACTTCACTTTTTGAACTCCACATGCATGTCCCCAGGTTGAGGTAATGGGACTTCATCTTCATCTGAGCTCGTCTCCTCCTTTCTCTTGGGCTCATAGTCCTCTTCTTCTTCCGTAGTCCAACCACAATGTTCCACATCTCCATAGACCTTCGGATTTGCAAGGTAATCAGCCACATAGCTTTCTCCTTCAGAATCCTGGGACGACATGTTGCTCTAATCTGCAGCAGGACAACTCGAAACGAAAACAGAGGATATTTGCGTGATACCGTGGTCAAAACCTTCGGGAGATTATATAATGAATTTTGACCGACCGAAATACGTATCGTGCAAGAAAACAGAGTCTGGAGAGCACACGAGGTGCCCACGAGGCAGGGGGCGCGCCCAGGGGGGTAGGGCGCGCCCTCCACCCTCGTGGAGGCCTCGTGTCCTTCCCGGACTGCTTCTTATTTTTCTATTTTTCTAAATATTCCAAAACAGAGAAATATTGCCATAAAAACTGTTTTGGAGTCGGCTTACTTACCGTACCACATACCTATTCCTTTTTGGAGTCTGAAACGTTCCGGAAAGTGTCCCATATGTATTCCTCCGTGGTTACGGTTTCAATAACATTGGTTTCAACATTTATGGGATTACCTGAGATATAATGCTTGATTCTTTGACCGTTCACCACCTTCGGATTTGTGCACTCAAAGTTGTTGATCTTTATGGCACCGGAACGATGGACCTCCTCTATAACGGAAGGGCCTTCCCATTTAGAGAGAAGTTTTCCTGCAAAAAATCTTAAACGAGAGTTGTATAGCAATACATAATCACCAACATTAAACTCACGCTTTGTATTCTTTTGTCATGCCATCTTTTAACTTTTTATTTAAAGAACTTGGCATTTTCATAGGCTTGGGTTCTCCATTCATCAAGTGAGCTAATGTCAAATAACCTCTTCTCACCGGCAAGTTTGAAATCATAGTTGAGCTCTTTAATAGCCCAATAAGCCTTATGTTCTAGTTCGAGAGGTAAGTGACATGCCTTTCCATATACCATTTTATACGGAGACATACCCATAGGATTTTTATATGAAGTTCTATAGGCCCATAATGCATCATCAAGTTTCTTGGACCAATTCTTTCTAGATCTATTGACATTATTTCACAAAATTAATTTGAGCTCTCTATTACTCAATTCTACTTGACCACTAGACTGCGGGTGATAAGGAGATGCAATTCTATGATTAACATCATATTTAGCAAGCATTTTACGGAAAGCACCTTGAATAAAATGTGAACCACCATCAGTCATTAAATATCTAGGGACTCCAAACCTCGGAAAAATAACTTCTTTAAGCATCTTAATAGAAGTGTTATGATCAGCACTACTAGTTGGAATAGCTTCTACCCACTTAGTAACATAATCAACAGCAACTAAAATATGTGTGTATCCATTAGAGGTAGGAAAAGGTCCCATATAATCGAAGCCCCAAACATCAAATGGTTCAATAACAAGTGAATAATTCATAGGCATTTCTTGACGTCTACTAATATTACCAATTCTTTGACATTCATCACAAGACAAGACAAACTTACGGGCATCCTTGAAGAGAGTAGGCCAATAAAAACCGGATTGCAATACCTTATGTGCAGTTCTATCTCCAGCGTGGTGTCCTACATAAGCCCCGGAGTGACACTTGTGTAGGATCTGTTCCTGTTCATGCTCAGGTACACAACGTCTAATAACACCATCTACTCCTTTTTTATAAAGATGTGGGCCAACCCAAAAGTAATGTCTCAAATCATAGAAAAACTTTTCTTTTGCTGGTATGGGAAACTAGGTGGTATAAATTTAGCAACGATGTAATTAGCATAATCAGCATACCATGGAGCAGTACGAGAAGTATTTATAACATTTAATTGCTCATCAGGAAAGCTATCATCAATAGGTAGTGGGTCATCAAGAACATTTTCTAACCTAGACAAGTTGTCTGCAACGGGGTTCTCAGCTCCCTTTCTATCAATAATATGCAAATCAAATTCTTGTAACAAGAGAACCCATCTAATAAGTCTAGGTTTAGCATCTTTCTTTTCTATAAGATATTTAATAGCAGCATGATCAGTGTGAATAGTTACTTTAGAATCAACAATATAAGGTCTGAACTTATCACAAGCAAATACAGCTGCTAAAAATTCTTTTTCAGTAGTAGCATAATTTCTTTGAGCATTGTCTAGAGTTTTGCTAGCATATTGGATAACATTTAATTTCTTGTCAACTCTTTGCCCTAGAACAGCACCTACAGCATAATCGCTAGCATCACACATAATTTCAAAAGGTAAATTCCAATCAGGTGGCTGAATGATAGGTGCCGAAATCAATGCTTTCTTAAGTATTTCAAATGCTTCTACACAATCATCATAAAAAACAAATGGTATATCTTTTTGTAATAAATTAGTCAGAGGCCGAGAAATTTTTGAGAAGTCCTTAATGAACCTCCTATAAAATCCGGCATGACCAAGGAAACTTCTGTTGGGGAACGTAGTAATTTCAAAAAAATTCCTACGCACACGCAAGATCATGGTGATGCATAGCAACGAGAGGGGAGAGTGTTGTCCACGTACCCTCGTAGACCGACAGTGGAAGCGTTATCACAACGCGGTTGATGTAGTCGTACGTCTTCATGATCCGACCGATCAAGTACCGAACGTACGGCACCTCTGAGTTCTACACACGTTCAGCTCGATGACGTCCCTCGAACTCCGATCCAGTCGAGTGTTGAGGGAGAGTTTCGTCAGCACGACGGCGTGGTGATGATGATGATGTTCCACCGACGTAGGGCTTCGCCTAAGCTCCGCAACGGTATTATCGAGGTGTAATATGGTGGAGGGGGGCACCGCACACGGCTAAGAGATCTCAAGGATCAATAGTTGTGTCTCTGGGGTGCCCCCCTGCCCCCGTATATAAAGGAGCAAGGGAGGAGGAGGCCGGCCCTAGGAGGGGGGGCGCACCAAGTGTGGAGTCCTACTAGGACTCCCTAGTCCTAGTAGGATTCCACCTCCCATATGGAATAGGAAAAGAGGAAAGGAAAAAGAGAAGGAAGGAAGGGGGCGCCCCCCTTCCCTAGTCCAATTCGGACCAGACCAAGGGGAGGGGTGCGGCCACCCTTGAGGCCCTTTTCCTTCTTTCCCGTATGGCCCAATAAGGCCCAATACGTATTCCCGTAACTCTATGGTACTCCAAAAAATACCCGAATCACTCGGAACCATTCCGAAGTCCGAATATAGTCGTCCAATATATCGATCTTTACGTCTCGGCCATTTCGAGACTCCTCGTCATGTCCCCGATCTCATCCGGGACTCCGAACTCCTTCGGTACATCAAAACTCAATAAAACTATCATCGTAACGTTAAGCGTGCGGACCCTACGGGTTCGAGAACTATGTAGACATGGCCGAGACACGTCTCCGGTCAATAACCAATAGCGGGACCTGGATGCCCATATTGGCTCCCACATATTCTACGAAGATCTTTATCGGTCAGACCGCATAACAACATACGTTGTTACCTTTGTCATCGGTATGCTACTTGCCCGAGATTCGATCGTCGGTATCTCGATACCTAGTTCAATCTCGTTACCGGCAAGTCTCTTTACTCGTTCCGTAATACATCATCTCGCAACTAACTTATTAGTCACAATGCTTGCAAGGCTTATAGTGATGTGCATTACCGATTGGGCCCAGAGATACCTCTCCGACAATCGGGTGACAAATCCTAATCTCGAAATACGCCAACCCAACAAGTACCTTTGGAGACACCTGTAGAGCACCTTTATAATCACCCATTTACGTTGTGACGTTTGGTAGCACACAAAGTGTTCCTCTGGTAAACGGGAGTTGCATAATCTCATAGTCATAGGAACATGTATAAGTCATGAAGAAAGCAATAGCAACATACTAAACGATCGAGTGCTAAGCTAACGGAATGGGTCAGGTCAATCGCGTCATTCTCCTAATGAGGTGATCTCGTTAATCAAATGACAACTTATGTCTATGGCTAGGAAACATAACCATCTTTGATTAACGAGCTAGTCAAGTAGAGGCATACTAGTGACACTCTGTTTGTTTATGTATTTACACATGTATTATGTTTCCTGGTTAATACAATTCTAGCATTAATAATAAACATTTATCATGATATAAGGAAATATATAATACTTTATTATTGCCTCTAGGGCATATTTCCTTCAGTCTCCCACTTGCACTAGAGTCAATAATCTAGTTCACATCGCTATGTGATTTAACATCAATAATTCACATCACCATGTGATTAACACCCATAGTTCACATCTCTATGTGACCAACACTCAAAGGGTTTACTAGAGTCAATAATCTAGTTCACATCACTATGTGATTAACACCCAAAGATTACTAATGTGTGATCATGTTTTGATTGTGAGATAATTTTAGTCAACAGGTCTGTCACATTCAGATCCGTAAGTATTTTGCAAATATCTATGTACAATGCTCTTCACGGAGCTACTCTAGCTAATTGCTCCCACTTTCAATATGTATCTAGACCGAGACTTAGAGTCATCTAGATTTAGTGTCAAAACTTGCATCGACATAACCCTTTACGACGAACCTTTTGTCACTTCTATAATCGAGAAACATATCCTTATTCCACTAAGGATAATTTTGACCGCTGTTCAGTGATCTACTCCTAGATCACTATTGTACTCCCTTGCCAAAATCAGTGTAGGGTATACAATAGATCTGGTATGCAGCATGGCATACTTTATAGAACCTATGGCCAAGGCATAGGGAATGACTTTCATTCTCTTTCTATCTTTTGCCGTGGTCGGGCTTTGAGCCTTTACTCATTTTCACACCTTGTAACACAGGCAAGAACTCTTTCTTTGACTGTTCTAGTTTGAACTACTTCAAAATCTTGTTAAGTTATGTACTCATTGAAAACTTTATCAAGCGTCTTGATCTATCTCTATAGATCTTGATGCTCAATATGTAAGCAGCTTCACCGAAGTCTTTCTTTGAAAAACTCCTTTCAAAGACTCCATTATGCTTTGCAGAATAATTCTACATTATTTTCGATCAACAATATGTCATTCACATATACTTATCAGAAATGCTGTAGTGCTCCCACTCACTTTCTTGTAAATACAGGCTTCACCGCAAGTCTGTATAAAACTATATCCTTTGATCAACTTATCAAAACGTATATTCCAACTCCGAGATGCTTGCACCAGTCCATAGATGGATCGCTGGAGCTTGCATATTTTGTTAGCACCTTTAGGATTGACAAAACCTTCTGGTTGCATCATATACAACTCTTCTTTAATAAATCCATTAAGGAATGCAGATTTGTCTATCCATTTGCCAGATTTCATAAAATGCGGCAATTGCTAACATGATTCAGACAGACTTAAGCATAGATACGAGTGAGAAACTCTCATCGTAGTCAACACCTTGAACTTGTCGAAAAACCTTTTTGCGACAATTCTAGCTTTGTAGATAGTAACACTACTATCAGCGTCCGTCTTCCTCTTGACGATCCATTTATTCTCAATTGCTTGCCGATCATCGGGCAAGTCAACCAAAGTCCATACTTTGTTCTTCATACATGGATCTCATCTCAGATTTCATGGCCTCAAGCCATTTTGCGGAATCTGGGCTCACCATCGCTTCTTCATAGTTCGTAGGTTCGTTATGGTCTAGTAACATAACCTCCAGAACAGGATTACCGTACCACTCTGGTGCGGATCTTATTCTGGTTTACCTACGAGGTTTGGTAGTAACTTGATCTGAAGTTACATGATCATCATCATTAACTTCCTCACTAATTGGTGTAGAAGTCACAGGAACAGATTTCTGTGATCCAATAAGGGAGCAGGTATAGTTACCTCATCAAGTTCTACTTTCCTCCCACTCACATCTTTCGAGAGAAACTCCTTCTCTAGAAAGGATCCATACTTAGCAACGAATGTCTTGCCTTCGGATCTGTGATAGAAGGTGTACCCAACTGTCTCCTTTGGGTATCCTATGAAGACCGATTTCTCCGATTTGGTTTTGAGCTTATCGGGATGAAACTTTTTCACATAAGCATCGCAACCCCAAAATTTTAACAAACGACAACTTTGGTTTCTTGCCAAACCACAGTTCATAAGGCGTCGTCTCAACGGCTTTTGATGGTGCCCTATTTAACGTGAATGCAGCTGTCTCTAATGCATAACCCCCAAAACGATTAGTGGTAAATTGGTAAGAGACATCATAGATTGCACTATATCCAATAAAGTACGGTTATGACGTTCGGACACACCATTATGCTGTGGTGTTCCAGGTGGCATGAATTTGTGAAACTATTCCACATTGTTTTAACTGAAGGCCAAACTCGTAACTTAAATACTCTTCTCCATGATCAGATCGTAGAAACTTTATTTTCTTGTTACGATGATCTTCTGCTTCACTCTGAAATTATATGAACTTTTCAGATGTTTCAGACTCTTGTTTCATTAAGTAGATATACCCATATCTGCTCAAATCATCTGTGAAGGTCAGAAAATAATGATACCTGCTACGAGCCTCAATATTCATCGGACCACATACATCTGTATGTATGATTTCCAACAAATCTGTTGCTCTCTCCATAGTTTCGGAGAACGGCGTTTTAGTCATCTTGCCCATGAGGCACGGTTCGCAAGCATGAAGTGATTCATAATCAAGTGATTCCAAAATCCCATCAGTATGGAGTTTCTTCATGCGCTTTACACCAATATGACCTAAATGGCAGTGCCACAAATAAGTTGCACTATCATTATTAACTTTGCATCTTTTGGCTTCAATATTATGAATATGTGTATCACTACGATCGAGATCCAACAAACAATTTTTGTTGGTGTGTATGACCATAGAAGGTTTTATTCATGTAAACAGAACAACAATTGTTCTCTAATTTAAATGAATAACCGTATTGCAATAAACATGATCAAATCATATTCATGCTCAACGCAAACACCAAATAACACTTATTTAGTTTCAACACTAATCCCGAAAGTACAGGGAGTGTGCGATGATGATCATATCAATCTTGGAACTACTTCCAACACACATCGTCACCTCGCCTTTTACTAGTCTCTGTTTATTCTGCAACTCCCGTTTCGAGTTACTACTCTTAGCAACTGAACCAGTATCAATTACCGAGGGGTTGCTATAAACATTAGTAAGTACACATCAATAATCTGTATATCAAATATACCTTTGTTCACTTTTACTAGTCTCTGTTTATTCTGCAACTCCCGTTTCGAGTTACTACTCTTAGCAACTGAACCAGTATCAATTACCGAGGGGTTGCTATAAACACTAGTAAAGTACACATCAATAATCTGTATATCAAATATACCTTTGTTCACTTTGCCATCCTTCTTATCCACCAAATAGTTGGGGTAGTTCCGCTTCCAGTGACCAGTCCCTTTGCAGTAGAAGCACTTAGTCTCAGGCTTAGGACCAGACTTAGGCTTCTTCACTTGAGCAGCAACTTGCTTGCCGTTCTTCTTGAAGTTCCCCTTCTCCTTTGCCCTTTTCTTGAAACTAGTGGTCTCGTTAATCATCAACACTTGATGTTTTTCTTGATTTCTACCTTCGTCGATTTCAGCATCACGAAGAGCTCGGGAATTACTTTCGTCATCCCTTGCATACAATAGTTCATCACGAAGTTCTACTAACTTGGTGATGGTTACTAGAGAATTCTGTCAATCACTATTTTATCTGGAAGATTAACTCCCACTTGATTCAAGCGATTGTAGTACCCAGACAATCTGAGCACATGCTCACTAGTTGAGCGATTCTCCCCCATCTTTTAGCTATAGAACTTGTTGGAGACTTCATATCTCTCAACTCGGGTATTTGCTTGAGATATAACTTCAACTCCTGGAACATCTCATATGGTCCATGACGTTCAAAACGTCTTTGAAGTCCCGATTCTAAGCCGTTAAGCATGGTGCACTAAACTATCAAGTAGTCATCATATTGAGCTAGCCAAACGTTCATAACGTCTGCATCTGCTCCTGCAATAGGTCTGTCACCTAGCGGTGCATCAAGGACATAATTTTTCTGTGCAGCAATGAGGATAATCCTCAGATCACGGATCCAATCCGCATCTTTGCTACTAACATCTTTCAACATAATTTTCTCTAGGAACATATCAAAAATAAAACAGGGAAGCAACAACGCAAGCTATTGATCTACAACATAATTTGCAAAATACTATCAGGACTAAGTTCATGATAAATTTAAGTTCAACTAATCATATTACTTAAGAACTCCCACTTAGATAGACATCCCTCTAATCCTCTAAGTGATCACGTGATCCATATCAACTAAACCATGTCCGATCATCACGTGAGATGGAGTAGTTTCAACGGTGAACATCACTATGTTGATCATATCTACTATATGATTCACGCTCGACCTTTCGGTCTCCGTGTTCCGAGGCCATATCTGTTATATGCTAGGCTCGTCAAGTTTAACCTGAGTATTCCGCGTGTGCAACTGTTTTGCACCCGTTGTATTTGAACGTAGAGCCTATCACACCCGATCATCACGTGGTGTCTCAGCACGAAGAACTTTCGCAACGGTGCATACTCAGGGAGAACACTTATACTTTGATAATTTAGTGAATGATCATCTTATAATGCTACCGTCAAACAAAGCAAGATAAGATGCATAAAGGATTAACATCACATGCAATCAATATAAGTGATATGATATGGCCATCATCATCTTGTGCTTGTGATCTCCATCTCCGAAGCACCGTGCTTGTGATCTCCATCTCCGAAGCACCGTCATGATCACCATCGTCACCGGCGCGACACCTTGATCTCCATCGTAGCATCGTTGTCGTCTCGCCAACTTATTGCTTTTACGACTATCGCTACCGCTTAGTGATAAAGTAAAACTATTACATGGCGATTACATCTCATACAATAAAGCGACAACCATATGGCTCCTGCCAGTTGCCGATAACTCGGTTACAAAACATGATCATCTCATACAACACATTATATCACATCATGTCTTGACCATATCACATCACAACATGCCCTGCAAAAACAAGTTAGACGTCCTCTACTTTGTTGTTGCATGTTTTACGTGGCTGCTACGGGCTTAGCAAGAACCACGACGATAGTTTGTCAAGTTTGTGCTATTTTAACCTTCGCAAGGACCGGGCGTAGCCACACTCGGTTCAACTAAAGTGAGAGAGACAGACACCCGCCGGTCACCTTTAAGCAACGAGTGCTCGCAAAGGTGAAACAAGTCTCGCGTATGCGTACGCGTAATGTCGGTCCGGGCCGCTTCATCTCACAATACCGCTGAACCAAAGTATGACATGCTGGTAAGCAGTATGACTTATATCGCCCAGAACTCATTTGTGTTCTACTCATGCATATCATCAACGCATAAAACCAGGCTCGGATGCCACTGTTGGGGACCGTAGTAATTTCAAAAAAATTCCTACGCACACGCAAGATCATGGTGATGCATAGCAACGAGAGGGGAGAGTGTTGTCCACGTACCCTCATAGAACGACAGCGGAAGCGTTATCACAACGCGGTTGATGTAGTCGTACGTCTTCACGATCCGACCGATCAAGTACCGAACGTACGGCACCTCCGAGTTCTACACACGTTCAGCTCGATGACGTCCCTCGAACTCCGATCCAGCTGAGTGTTGAGGGAGAGTTTCGTCAGCACGACGGCGTGGTGATGATGATGATGTGCCACCGACGCAGAGCTTCGCCTAAGCTCCGCAACGGTATTATCGAGGTGTAATATGGTGGAGGGGGGCACCGCACACGGCTAAGAGATCTCAAGGATCAATAGTTGTGTCTCTGGGGTGCCCCCCTGCCCCCGTATATAAAGGAGCAAGGGAGGAGGAGGCCGGCCCTAGGAGGGGGCGCACCAAGTGTGGAGTCCTACTAGGACTCCCTAGTCCTAGTAGGATTCCACCTCCCATATGGAATAGGAAAAGAGGAAGGGAAAAAGAGAAGGAAGGAAGGGGGCGCCCCCCTTCCCTAGTCCAATTCGGACCAGACCAAGGGGAGGGGTGCGGCCACCCTTGAGGCCCTTTTCCTTCTTTCCCGTATGGCGCAATAAGGCCCAATACGTATTCCCGTAACTCTCCGGTACTCTGAAAAATACCCGAATCACTCGGAACCTTTCCGAAGTCCGAATATAGTCGTCCAATATATCGATCTTTACGTCTCGGCCATTTCGAGACTCCTCGTCATGTCCCCGATCTCATCCGGGACTCTGAACTCCTTCGGTACATCAAAACTCAATAAAACTGTCATCGTAACGTTAAGCGTGCGGACCCTACGGGTTCGAGAACTATGTAGACATGACCGAGACACGTCTCCGGTCAATAACCAATAGCGGGACCTGGATGCCCATATTGGCTCCCACATATTCTACGAAGATCTTTATCGGTCAGACCGCATAACAACATACGTTGTTCCCTTTGTCATCGGTATGTTACTTGCCCGAGATTCGATCGTCGGTATCTCGATACCTATTTCAATCTCGTTACCGGCAAGTCTCTTTACTCGTTCCGTAATACATCATCCTGCAACTAACTTATTAGTCACAATGCTTGCAAGGCTTATAGTGATGTGCATTACCGAGTGGGCCCAGAGATACCTCTCTGACAATCGGAGTGACAAATCCTAATCTCGAAATACGCCAACCCAACAAGTACCTTTGGAGACACCTGTAGAGCACCTTTATAATCACCCATTTACGTTGTGACGTTTGGTAGCACACAAGTGTTCCTCCGGTAAACGGGAGTTGCATAATCTCATAGTCATAGGAACATGTATAAGTCATGAAGAAAGCAATAGCAACATACTAAACGATCGAGTGCTAAGCTAATGGAATGGGTCAAGTCAATCACGTCATTCTCCTAATGAGGTGATCTCGTTAATCAAATGACAACTTATGTCTATGGCTAGGAAACATAACCATCTTTGATTAACGAGCTAGTCAAGTAGAGGCATACTAGTGACACTCTGTTTGTCTATGTATTCACACATGTATTATGTTTCCTGGTTAATACAATTCTAACATGAATAATAAACATTTATCATGATAAAAGGAGATGTATAATACTTTATTATTGCCTCTAGGGCATATTTCCTTCAACTTCTTATACCTTTGATGTCCTTGGGACATGGCATCTTTTCAATAGCATCAACCTTGGCTTTATCAACCTCAATACCTCTTTCAGAAACTTTATGCCACAAGACAATACCTTCATTAACCAGAAAGTGGCACTTTTCCCAATTCAAGACAAGATTAGTTTCTTGACATCTC
Organism: Triticum aestivum; assembly: GCF_018294505.1. NCBI lineage: Eukaryota > Viridiplantae > Streptophyta > Magnoliopsida > Poales > Poaceae > Triticum > Triticum aestivum. Next base: position 78,517,565 of record NC_057802.1, on the reverse strand, counting down.
CACTGACTATCAGCAACGGGATAAAGTATACCTGCCTCAAGGAGCTTTAGTATTTCTTTTCTTACCACTTCCTTCATCTTAGGATTCAGCCGTCGTTGATGATCACGAACTGGCTTGGCATCTTCCTCCAAATTTATTTTATGCTGACATAGAGTGGGACTGATGCCCTTAAGATCATCAAGAGTATATCCAATAGCAGCACGGTGCTTCCTTAGAGTTTTGAATAATCTCTCTTCTTCATGCTCTGAAAGGTTAGCACTAATAATAACATGATATATATTTTTCTCATCAAGATAAGCATATTTAAGTGTATCAGGCAATGGTTTAAGCTCAAACACGGGATCACCCTTGGGTGGAGGAGGATCCCCTAGGATTTCAACAGGCACATTGTGTTTCAGGATGGGTTCCTGTTTAAAGAATACTTCATCTATTTCCCTTCTTTCATTCATAAACATATCATTTTCATGGTCTAGCAAATATTGTTCTAAAGGATCACTAGGATGTACGGCAATAGAAGCAAGACCAATAATTTCATCCCTACTAGGGAATTCCTCTTCACGGTGTTGTCTACTAAATTTAGAGAAATTAAACTCATGAGAAATATCACCCAAGCCTATAGTAACAACATCCTTTTCGCAGTCTATCTTAGCATTAACAGTGTTCAAGAAGGGTCTACCAAATATAATGGTACAAAAGCTATCTTGTGGGGAACCAAGAACAAGAAAATCAGCAGGATATTTAGTCTTCCCACACAAGAGTTCAACATCTCTGACAATTCCCATTGGTGAAATAGTATCTCTATTGGCAAGTTTAATTGTGACAACAATATCTTCTAACTCAATAGGTGCAATATCATGCTTAATTTCTTTGTATAAGTCAATAGGTATTGCACTAGCACTAGCACCCATATCACATAAGCCATGATAACAATGATCTCCTATTTTAACAGAAATAACAGGCATGCCTACCACAGGTCTATGTTTATCTTTAGCACAAGGTTTGGCAATTCTAGGAGTTTCATCACAGAATTGAATAACATGCCCATCAATATTATCAGACAAGAGATCTTTAACAATAGCAATATTAGGTTCAACTTTGATTTGCTCAGGAGGTGTATAAGTTCTAATATTGCTTTTACGAACCACAGTTGAAGCTTTAGCATGATCCTTTATCCTAACAGGGAAAGGTGGTTTCTCAACATAAGAAGTAGGAACAATAGGATCATTATAAGTGACAGTCTTTTCTTCAACTTTAATAGGTGCAGCTACTTTTACTTCTATGGGAGGATGATATTTAAACCACTTCTCCTTAGGGAGATCAGTATGAGCAGCAAAAGATTCACAGAAAGAAGCTACTATCTCAGAGTCAAGTCCATATTTAATTCTAAACTTACTGAAAACATCGGTATCCATAAAAGATTTAACACAATCAAACTAAGGTGTCGTACATGACTCCTTACCTTCGTCGAGATCCCAATCTTCAGAGTTGCGTTTAATTCTATCCAATAAATCCCATTTGAATTCAATAGTCTTCATCAAAAAAGAGCCAGCACAAGAAGAATCGAGCATGGTGCGATTGTTATCAGAAAGCCGAGCATAAAAACTTTGAATAATTATTTCTCTTGGGAGCTCATGATTGGGGCATGAATATAACATCGATTTAAGCCTCCCCAAGCTTGAGCGATGCTTTCTCCTTCGTGAGGCCAAAAATTATATATATAATTGCGATCACGATGAACAAGATGCATTGGATAAAATTTCTGATGAAATTCCAATTTCAATCGTTTGTAGTTCCATGATCCCGTATCATCACATAGCCTATACCATGTCAATGCATCTTCCTTCAAAGATAAAGGGAAGACGTTCTTCTTAATAAAATCACTGGGTATACCTTCAAGCTTAAATAATCCACAAACTTCATCCACATAGATTAGGTGCTCATCAGGATGCTTTGTTTCGTCTCCTGCAATAGGATTAGCTAGCAGTTTTTCTAACATACCCGAAGGAATCTCAAAGTGGAAAATTTCAATTTCAGTAGGTTCAGTAGGTTGAGATGCAACTCTTTGCTCTACTGGTCGGGGTGAAGATACCCCGAACAAGCCCCTCAGAGGATTACTTTCCATAGTAACAAGTGATAGTAAAATTCAGCACACTATATAAATTTTTCCTTAACAAATTCCACCTACCAAAGGCGCTTCACTCCCCGGCAACGGCGCCAGAAAAGAGTCTTGATGACCCACAAGTATAGGGGATCTATCGTAGTCCATTCGATAAGTAAGAGTGTCGAACCCAACAGGGAGCAGAAGGAAATGATAAGCGGTTTTCAGCAAGGTATTCTCTGCAAACACTGAAATTATAGGTAACAAATAGTTTTGTGATAGGATAATTTGTAACGAGCAACAAGTAACAAAAGTAAATAAAGTGCAGCAAGGTGGCCCAATCCTTTTTGTAGCAAAGGACAAGCGTGGACAAACTCTTATATAAATAAAAGAGCTTCCGAGGACACATGGGAATTATCGTCAAGCTAGTTTTCATCACATTCATATGATTCGCGTTCGGTACTTTGATAATTTGATATGTGGGTGGACCGATGCTTTGGTGCTGCCCTTACTTGGACAAGCATCCCACTTATGATTAACCTCTATTGCAAGCATCCGCAACTACAACAAAAGTATTAAGTTAAACCTAACCATAGCATCAAACATATCGATCCAAATCAGCCCCTTACGAAGCAACGCATAAACTAGGGTTTAAGCTTCTGTCACTGTAGCAACTCGTCATCTGCTTATTACTTCCCAATGCCTTCCTCTAGGGCAAAATAATGGTGAAGATGTTGCTGGAGATTGCCCACTCCCGATGTGAGGAGCGTTGGTGATGATGATTGCGATGATTTCCCCCTCCCGGAGGGAAGTGTCCCCGGCAGAACAGCTCTGCCGGAGCCCTAGATTGGTTCCGCCAAGGTTCCGCCTCGTGGCAGCGGAGTCTTGTCCCGAAAGCTAGCTTATGATTTTTCTTCGGACGAAAGACTTCATATAGTAGAAGATGGCCACCGGAGGGCCAACAGGGGGCCCACGAGGCAGGGGGCGCGCCCAGGGGGTAGGGCGCGCCCCCACCCTTGTGGCCAGGTGGAGGCCCCCCTGACGTATTTCTTCCACTCAATATTTATTATTATTTCCAAAAATAACTTTCGTGGAGTTTCAGGACTTTTGGAGTTGTGCAGAATAGGTCTCTAATATTTTCTCCTTTCCCAGCCCAGAATTCCAGCTGCCGGCATTCTCCCTCCTTATGTAAACCTTGTAAAATAAGAGATAATAGGCATAAGTATTGTGACATAATGTGTAATAACAGCCCATAATGCAATAAATATCGATATAAAAGCATGATGCAAAATGGACGTATCATTAACCCTACCGCAAGCATCCGCAACTACGAGAAAAGTTTTAAGAATAAATTCTAACCATAGCATCAAACATTTGGATCCAATCGGTCCCTTACTGAATAGCGCATAAACTGGGGTTTAAGCTTCTGTCACTCTCGCAACCCATCATCTAATTGCTACTCCACAATGCATTCCCTTAGGCCTAAATATGGTGAAGTGTCATGTAGTCGACGTTCACATGACACCACTCAGAGAATCACAACATACATACTATCGAAATATCGAACACATATGAAGTTCACATGATTACTTGCGACATGTTTTCTCTCGTGACCTCAAGAACAAAAGTAACTACTCATAAATGATAATCATGCTCAAGATCAGAGGGGAATTGAATAGCATATTGGATCTGAACATACAATCTTCCACCAAATAAACCATATATTAATCAACTACAAGAGGTAATCAACACTACTAGTCACCCACAAGCACCAATATATAGTTCCGGTAATAAGATTGAACAGAAGAGATGAACTAGGGTTTGAGATGAGATGGTGTTGTTGAAGATGTTGATGGATATTTCCCTCCCCAAGATGGGAGAGATGTTGGTGATGATGATGATGATGATTTCCCCCTCCGGGGGGGGGGGGGGGTGTTCCCCCGGTGGAATCGCTCCGCCGGAGGGCAAAAGTGCTCCTGCCCAAGTTCCGCCTCGAGACGGCGGCGCTGTGTCCCGAAAGTCCACATTTCCAGCTGCCGGAATTCTCCCTCTTTATGTATACCTTGCATATTATGAGAGAAACACTACTAGGGAAAACCTTATACACAGAATCTTAGCAGCAGCGTGGGTTAAAAACAGACGCTACTGCTAATTAGCAGTAGCGAGCTTTAGGAAACCGCACTACTAACATCCCGATAGCAGTAGCGCTCTAGGTGAAACAAGCGCTACTACTATAATTGCCACGGCGTTGGCTCCAGGCTAGATATAGTAGTAGCACCCTTCTCCTGGATGCGCTACTGCTAAAGTACTCAGTAGCAGCTATTTTCTTCGAAACTCGCTGCTACTAAGTATCACCGCAACTAATTAAGTTTAGTCCCATACTGCTAAGCGAACAAGGTGTTTACCACCTTAAATATGTTACTTCTCAAACTATCTCGAGCACTTGGTCTTCATTGAACTATATGTGTAGGATTTGTGGCTGCAATATGAATCTTCGCCTGTGCCTATACAGGTACGGTGAAGATTCATGTTGACTATTTAGATTCTACACAAAAAGATCAATGATGACCAATGTATATTTTTGATGTTTTTACATGCTTAGACTTAGCAGTAGCGTTTTTCCAGGACAAAGCGCTACTGATATTGGGATAAACAAAAGAAATAACTGCTTCCTTTAGCAGTACCGTTTTTTCCTAAAATGCGCTATAGCTAACTTAGCTATAGCACGTTTCCTTAAGAGCGCTACTACTAGTTCGACTTAACCACCCGCGGGCTCAAAATTTTGCTAAGTCCTCCTTTCCCCCTGTTCCCCTACTCCTCTGTCGCCGCCGCCCGAGCCCGAGCTTGCCCTCACCGGCGCTGCCCGAGGCCGCCCTCAACCTCACCGCCGCCGCCCGCCGCCGCTCTCGACCTCACCGTCGCCGCCCTCGACCTCACCACCGCCACCCTCGAACTCACCGCCACCGCTCGGGCCCGCCCAGGACCGCCGCCTCCCGATCCCGAGCCCGCCCTCGCCGCCCCTACCTCCGTCACCGAGCACCTCCCCGCCACCGTCTCCCCCCTCTCTGTAAGCCCCCCACCCCTCCCCCACCCCCTCTCTCTCTGCTTAGTTAGTATATGTTTTTTAGTAGTAGTAGATGTTAATTTAGGGTTCATAGATAATGATTTTTAGTAGTAGTAGATGTTAATTGGTAGTAGTGATGGTACTAGTTAACTAGGGCAGTATGGTTAATAGTAGATGTTTTTTACTATCGTATAATGTAGTTTTTTATTGTTTTTAGTAAGTGTTTAAAATAATTAGTAAGTAAATTAATAAACTAGTTGAATTAATAGAACTAATGTATTTTTAGTAAGAAAATTAATATAACTAGTTGAACTACTTTATTTTTAGAAAGAACTAGTTTTTATATATTTATAGTAAGTTTATATTTAGTAAGAACTAGTTGAATTAATAGAACTAGTTGAACATGTCATATTTGTTGTTATTTTTTTAGTTTAAGCAATTATTCAGGATGTATTAGTGATAACTTATAGGGTTTTTGTTTTTGCAGAAATCAAGGAGCCCCTCCATCATCCCCGCCTTTGTCCCCGTCACCGACCCCCTCCAACCTCGAGGTGAGACCAACCAAATCTCCATGTCAATATGAGTCCTATAAGATATGATGTAGATAAAAATATGTATATCTTGTGTTGCTCAAATAGGATATGTGGTTGCCCAAGTGGCCGGTCATGTTCAAGTTACACCTCCGAGTGGCCTATGTTTTGCCGCAGTGTTGATTAATTTCCGTTTCGGCAAATTTCAGGCGCTTGATATGTCCTTTTTTTAGCAAAGGTCATGCCGGATTTTTCGGTGAATTCTGGCATGACTTTTTTTTGAAGGTTAATTCTGGCATGACTTGTGCTTTAGGAAATATCGAGTGGCCTAGATTTTCTCCAAAAATAATTAAACGACATTTCGACAGACCGATAGTCAACCCGTGATGAATAATAATGATCTAATTTAGGTTTTTTAGTACATATATTTAATTGTACAAGTTTAATCTTTGAATTATGAACGTAGGAAATGTCGTACTCGGACGAGAAAGTCTCTCGGGGGAGTGCAGCTGCTGCCACAACGATCGAGGTTTGTGCAACAGGCCTCACCTGGACGAAGATCGGCGCTTCAGCATCAAGCTCGAGGAGACCTTTGATGTTGAAATAGTACGCAACGAAGACAAGTGTTTTTTTCGTAATTAAGCATGACTTCAACTATTTCAACGTCTAATTTTCATCTTTTACAATTCTACTAGCTTATCCCATGCCATGCAAGACGCTATGTCTTGGAGAGGATGGGTTTTGAAGAACAAGAAAATTTTGAAACAAAGAAAATACACCTAAGGACCCATCATGATATGGATTTTGAAGTAAATCTGTACAATTCTCAGAGCGTAACCCATTTTGGTTGCCAAAATTGGGAAGCACTTTGCAAGATGTATGGTTTTTATGAGGATATGATTGTCACCATGGATTTTGGTGATCGTGACATCGAGCAAGACAATATGAACATTTGGGTCCTTGTTGATACGCTTCCGATTCTACCGCTATGTGAGTTTCTCAAACATAGTTATTAACTAATTTATATTGTTTATTTAAAAATAGTTGACAGCTTATTTCCATTGACAGCTTATTTTCATTCTTCAAAGAATGTGCGGAAGATGGTAGACAAAACCAACTACAGAGATGGCTCCGAATTAACTTATAAGGAGAAAAATCATCTGATCGCATTTTGTACTGATCTTGAGAATCACAATACCTATTATCGAACTCCTCCAAATTATGGTGAATATTTGCCACTAGTGCACGTGCTGAACCATGGTAACTTCTATGGAGATAACCTGGTAAGATTTTTTACTATTACGACATCCGTGCATCTTTTGCATACTTCTAAAACTAGTACATCATTGCTAACTACGAAGTTATTACTATGTTTTTCAACAAAAAATCCCGATGGATTGTGTGCCTCATCTGATGTATCAGAATGGTCGCCTTGATGTTCTAAACATACACCCAGCTCATCCTACGGATCTCACCTGTGCATATCTGATTTCTAAAACCGGTGAACACATGCTAATCAAAGAATGGAAAAAATGTTTGGACAGTCGTAAGGAGGTTTTTGGAAGCAACACTAAGCGAAAGGCAAGAATTGGAGACAGGATAATCTCCATTCTCCATAATGGAGAGTCAGGGGCTATCTTGTTTTTTGCTATTTTACCTTAGAGAATATAGTAGGTCCTAAGAGAATGTAGTAGGTCCTATGAGGTACAATATGTTTATTATGTGGTACAATGTGTTAGAGTTGATGATGAGGAGTAGTTGTGATTATGACTAGTGACCAAGTTGCTATGTGATGTCTCATTGATGAAAACGATGCTCATGAGGAGGTTTTATATGACAATGATGTATTATGATGATAAGTTGTTAATGATACGATGATGATGATTTTTATTATAATATTGGGTGAAAGAACCGTGGACTAGTTTCAAGTGTATGTCCATCCGCTTGAAACAAGTCCACGGTTCTTTCACCCTGTGATGTAATAACTCATTATGATGCAGAAACAATCTCTAAATTGCTGCTGTATGAAAACTTGTATAAAGGTGTATGAATACAACATGAAATGAAAGTAAAATACGGAATAATAGTAGTAGCGCGGGCTGAGAGAAGTGCTACTAGTAATTACCAGTAGTGCTCTTCACTGACAGTGGTACTACTAAGTCGATATAGTAGTAGCGTGGGTTAACAGATGCTACTGCTAACCTTTAGGTGTAGTGCCTTACTAGTATCGCCGCACCCAGCGCTACCGATAGGCATTATACCCGCGCTGCTGCTAGGGTTTTCCCTAGTAGTGAATATGCATTAGAATTACTCCAAAAAGCATTATTATGGATAAAAAGATCATAAATAATAGTAAGGAAACATGATGCAAAATGGACGTATCAGTAGCTCGTCGTCAGTTCCAGCCCGTTATCAGTCCGGAACGTCTTTCGGCCTTCTCTCGGCCCATTCTACAGTTCGGCCAACTTCTAGCACGTTGTGACTTTAGGCCTGTCCTCGGCCCATTCGGTAAATGGACCAATTCCTAGCCCATTTTGTATTTCGCGCCCCCCAAGGCCTAATCCGAATTAGACTAGGGGGAGGGGCTGTGCCCCCTCCTTCCTTCTCTTCTCTCTCCCCTTTCCTTGACTCCTACTCCTACTACTTGGAAGGGGGAATCCTACTCCCGGTGGGAGTAGGACTCCTCCTAGCGCGCGCCATAGAGAGGGTCGGCCCTCCCCCTTCTCCACTCCTTTATATACGGGGAGGGGGGCATCCCTTGGAGACACAACAATTGATTTGATCTTTTAGCCGTATGCGGTGCCCCCCTCCACCATAGTCCACCTCGATAATACTTTGGCGGTGCATAGGCGAAGCCCTGCGTCGGTAGAACATCATCATCGTCACCATGCCGTCGTGCTGACGAAACTCTCTCTCAACACTCGGCTGGATCGGAGTTCGAGGGACGTCATCGGGTTGAACGTGTGCTGAACTCGGAGGTGCCGTGCGTTCGGTACTTGATCAGTCGGATCGTGAAGACATACGACTACATCAACCGCCTTGTGCTAACGCTTCCGCTTTCGGTCTATGAGGATACGTGGACAACACTCTCCCCTCTCATTGCTATTCATCACCATGATCTTGCGTGTGCGTAGGAATTTTTTTGAAATTACTATGTTCCCCAACAGTGGCATCTGAGCCAGGTTTTATGCGTAGATGTGATATGCACGAGTAGAACACAAGTGAGTTGTGGGCGATACAAGTCATACTTCTTACCAGCATGTCACACTTTGGTTCAGCGGTATTGTTGGATGAAGCGGCCAGGACTGACATTACGCACACGCTTACGCGAGACTGGTTTTACCGCCGTGCTTTGCACACAGGTGACTAGCGGGTGTCAGTTTCTCCAACTTTAGTTGAACCGAGTATGGCTACGCCCGGTCCTTGAGAAGGTTAAAACAACACTAACTTGACGAACTATTGTTGTGGTTTTGATGCGTAGGTAAGAACGGTTCTTGCTCAGGCCGTAGCAGCCACGTAAAACTTGCAACAACAAAGTAGAGGACATCTAACTTGTTTTTGCAGGGCATGTTGTGATGTGATATGGTCAAGACGTGATGAGATATAAGTTGTTGTATGAAATGATCATGTTTTGTTAAAGTTATCGGCAACTGGCAAAAGTTTTATGGTTAGCTCTTTATTGCATAAGATGCGAGCGCCAAATAATTGCTTTACTTCATCGCTATGCGATAGCAATAGTTGCAAGAGCAATAGTTGGCGAGACGACCATCTGACGACACATTGATATAGATCAAGATGATGGAGATCATGGTGTCATGCCGGTGACGATGGAGATCATGACGATGCTTTGGAGATGGAGATCAAAGGCACAAGATGATGATGGCCATATCATGTCACATATTATGATTGCATGTGATGTTTATCTTTTATACATCTTATCTTGCTTTGATTGACGGTAGCATTATAAGATGATCTCTCACTAAATTATCAAGGTATAAGTGTTCTCCCTGAGTATGCACCGTTGCGAAAGTTCTTCGTGCTGAGACACCATGTGATGATCGGGTGTGATAGGCTCTACGTTCAAATACAACGGGTGCAAAACAGTTGCACACGCGGAATACTCAGGTTAAACTTGACGAGCCTAGCATATAACAGATATGGCCTCAGAACACTGAGACCGAAAGGTCGAGCGTGAATCATATAGTAGATATGATCAACATAGTGATGTTCACCATTGAAACTACTCCATCTCACGTGATGATCGGACATGGTTTAGTTGATATGGATCACGTGATCACTTAGAGGATTAGAGGGATGTCTATCTAAGTGGGAGTTCTTAAGTAATATGATTAATTGAACTTTAATTTATCATGAACTTAGTCCTAGTAGTATTAGCATATCTATGTAGATCAATAGCTCGCGTTTAGCTCCCCTGTTTTATTTTGATATGTTCATAGAGAAAACTAAGTTGAAAGATGTTAGTAGCAATGATGCGGATTGGATCCGTGATCTGGGGATTATCCTCATTGCTGCACAGAAGAATTATGTCCTTGATGCACCAGTAGGTGACAGACCTATTGCAGGAGCAAATGCAGACGTTATGAACGTTTGGCTAGCTCAATATGATGACTACTTGATAGTTTAGTGCACCATGCTTAAAGGCTTAGAATCGGGACTTCAAAGATGTTTTGAACGTCATGGACCATATGAGATGTTCCAGTAGTTGAAGTTAATATTTCAAGCAAATACCCGAGTTGAGAGATATGAGGTCTCCAACAAGTTCTATAGCTAAGAGATGGAGGAGAATAGCTCAAGCAGTGAGCATGTGCTCAGATTGTCTGGGTACTACAATCGCTTGAATCATGGGAGTTAATCTTCCAGATAAAATAGTGATTGACAGAGTTCTCTAGTCACCATCACCAAGTTAGTAGAACTTCGTGATGAACTATAGTATGCAAGGGATGATGAAAACAATTCCCAAGCTCTTCGCAATGCTAAAATCGGCGAAGGTAGAAATCAAGAAAAACGTCAAGTGTTGATGGTTGACAAGACCACTAGTTTCAAGAAATGGGGAAAAGGGAAGAAGGGGAACTTCAAGAAGAACGGCAAGCAAGTTCCTGCTCAAGTGAAGAAGCCCAAGTCTGGACCTAAGCCTGAGACTGAGTGCTTAAGCTGCAAAGGGACTGGTCACTGGAAGCAGAACTGCCCCATGTATTTGGTGGATAAGAAGGATGGCAAAGTGAACAAAGCTATATTTGATATACATGTTATTGATGTGTACTTTACTAGTGTTCGTAGCAACCCCTCGGTATTTGATACTGGTAGTTGCTAAGAGTTGTAACTTGAAACGGGAGTTGCAGAATGAAACATAGACTAGTTAAGGGTGAAGTGACGATGTGTGTTGGAAGTGGTTCCAAGATTGATATGATCATCATCGCACGCTCCCTACACTTTCGAGATTAGTGTTGAACCTAAATAAGTGTTATTTGGTGTTTGCATTGAGCATGAATATGATTTGATCATGTTTATTGCAATACAGTTATTCATGTAAGCTAGAGAATAATTGTTGTTCTGTTTACATGAATAAAACCTTCTATGGTCATACACCCAATGAAAATGGTTTGTTGGATCTCGATCGTAGTGATACACATATTCATAATATTGAAGCCAAAAGATGCAAAGTTAATAATGATAGTGCAACTCATTTGTGGCACTGCCGTTTAGGTCATATTGGTGTAAAATGCATGAAGAAACTCCATGCTGATGGGCTTTTGGAATCACTTGATTATGAATCACTTGGTACTTGCGAACCATGCCTCATGGGCAAGATGACTAAAACGCCGTTCTCTGGAACTATGCAGCGAGCAACAGATTTGTTGGAAATCATACATACTGATGTATGTGGTTCGATGAATATTGAGGCTCGCGGCAGGTATCATTATTTTCTGACCTTCATAGATGATTTGAGCAGATATGGGTATATCTACTTGATGAAATATAAGTCTGAAACATTTGAAAAGTTCATATAATTTCAGAGTGAAGTGGAAAATCATTGTAACAAGAAAATAAAGTTTCTAGGATCTGATCATGGAAGAGAATATTTGAGTTACGAGTTTGGTCCTCATTTGAAACAATGCGGAATAGTTTCGCAACTCACGCCACCTAGAACACCACAGCGTAATGGTGTGTCCGAACATCGTAACCGTACTTTATTAGATATGGTGCAATCTATGATGTCTCTTACCGATTTACCACTATCGTTTTGGGATTATGCATTAGAGACAGCTGCATTCACGTTAAATAGGGCACCATCTAAATCCGTTGAGACGACACCTTATGAACTTTGGTTTGGCAAGAAACCAAGCGTTGTCGTTTCTCAAATTTTGGGGTTGCGATGCTTATGTGAAAAAGTTTCATCCTGACAAGCTCAAACCCAAATCGGAGAAATGTGTCTTCATAGGATACCGAAAGGAGACAGTTGGGTACACCTTCTATCACATATCCAAAGGCAAGATATTCGTTGCTTATAATGGATCCTTTCTAGAGAAGGAGTTTCTCGTGAAAGAAGTGAGTGGGAGGAAAGTAGAACTTGATGAGGTAATTGTACCTGCTCCGTTATTGGAAAGTAGTTCATCACAGAAATTTGTTCCTGTGACTCCTACACCAGTTAGTGAGGAAGCTAATGATGATGATCATGTAACTTCAGATCAAGTTACTACCGAACCTCGTAGGTCCACCAGAGTGAGATGCGCACTAGAGTGGTACGGTAATCCTGTTTTGGAGGTCATGTTACTTGACCATGACAAACCTACGAACTATGAGGAAGCGATGATGAGCCCAGATTCCACGAATTTGCTTGAGGCCATGAAATCTGAGATGGGATCCATGTATGAGAACAAAGTGTGGACTTTGGTTGACTTGCCCGATGATCGGCAAGCCAAAGAAAATAAATGGATCTTCAAGAGGAAGACAGACACTGATAGTAGAGTTACTATCTACAAAGCTAGAATTGTCACAAAAGTTTTTCGACAAGTTCAAGGTGTTGACTACGATGAGAGTTTCTCACTCGTATCTATGCTTAAGTCTGTCCGAATCATGTTAGCAATTGCCGCATTTTATGAAATCTGACAAATGGATAAACAAAATTGCATTCCTTAATGGATTTATTAAATAAAAGTTGTATATGATGCAACCAGAAGGTTTTGTCAATCCTAATGGTGCTAAGAAAATATGCAAGCTCCAGCAATCCATCTATGGACTGGTGCAAGCATCTTGGAGTTGGAATATACGCTTTGATAAGTTGATCAAATGATATAGTTTTATACATACTTGCGGTGAAGCCTATATTTACAAGAAAGTGAGTGGGAGCACTAACATTTCTGATAAGTATATGTGAATGACATAATGTTTATCGGAAATAATGTAGAATTTTTCTGCAAAGCATAAAGGAGTGTTTGAAAGGAGTTTTTCAAAGAAAGACCTCGGTGAAGCTGCTTACATATTGAGCATCAAGATCTATAGAGATAGATCAAGACGCTTGATAAGTTTTTCAATGAGTACATACCTTGATAAGATTTTGAAGTAGTTCAAAATGGAAGAGTCAAAGAAAGAGTTCTTACCTGTGTAACAAGGTGTAAAATTGAGTAAGACTCAAAGCCTGACCACGGCAGAAGATAGAAAGAGAATGAAAGTCATTCCCTATGCCTTGGCCATAGGTTCTAGAAAGTATGCCATGTTGTGTACCAGATCTATTGTATACCCTACACTGATTTTGGCAAGGGAGTACAATAGTGATCTAGGAGTAGATCACTGGACAGCGGTCAAAAATTATCCTTAGTGGAATAAGGATATGTTTCTCGATTATGGAGGTGACAAAAAGGTTCGTCGTAAAGGGTTATGTCGATGCAAGTTTTGACACTGATCCAGATGACTATAAGTCTCAATCTGGATACATATTCAAAGTGGGAGCAATTAGCTAAAGTAGCTCCGTGCAGAGCATTGTAGACATAGAAATTTGCAAAATACATACGGATCTGAATATGGCAGAACCGTTGACTAAAATTCTCTCGCAAGCAAAACATCATCACACCTTAGTACTCTTTGGGTGTTAATCACATAGCGATGTGAACTAGATTATTGACTCTAGTAAACCCTTTGGGTGTTGGTCACATGACTATGTGAACTATGGGTGTTAATCACATGGTGATGTGAACTATTGATGTTAAATCACATGGCGATGTGCTCTAGATTATTGACTCTAGTGCAAGTGGGAGACTGAAGGAAATATGCCCTAGAGGCAATAATAAAGTTATTATTTATTTCCTTATATCATGATAAATGTTTATTATTCATGCTAGAATTGTATTAACCGGAAACATGATACATGTGTGAATACATAGACAAACAGAGTGTCACTAGTATGCCTCTACTTGACTAGCTCGTTGATCAAAGATGGTTATGTTTCCTAGCCATAGACATGAGTTGTCATTTGATTAACGGGATCACATCATTAGGAGAATGATGTGATTGACTTGACCCATTCCGTTAGCTTAGCACACGATCGTTTAGTGTTCTGCTATTGCTTTCTTCATGACTTGTACAAGTTCCTATGACTATGAGATTATGCAACTCCCGTTTACCGGAGGAACACTTTCTGTGCTACCAAATGTCACAACGTAACTGGGTGATTATAAAGGTGCTCTACAAGTGTCTCTGAAGGTACTTGTTGGGTTGGCGTATTTCGAGATTAGGATTTGTCACTCCGATTGTCGGAGAGGTATCTCTAGGCCCACTCGGTAATGCACATCACTATAAGCCTTACAAGCATTGCAACTAATGAGTTAGTTGCGGGATGATGTATTACAGAACGAGTAAAGAGACTTGCCAGTAACGAGATTGAACTAGGTATTGAGATACCGACGATCGAATCTCGGGCAAGTAACATACCGATGACAAAGGGAACAACGTATGTTGTTATGCGTGTTGACCGATAAAGATCTTCGTAGAATATGTGGGAGCCAATATGAGCATCCAGGTTCCGCTATTGGTTATTGACCGGAGACGTGTCTCGGTCATGTCTACATAGTTCTCGAACCCGTAGGGTCCGCACGGTTAAAGTTTGATTCCGGTTATATTATGAGTTTATGTGTTTTGATGTACCGAAGGTAGTTCGGAGTCCCGGATGAGATCGGGGACATGACGTAAAGATCGATATATTGGATGACTATATTCGGAAATTGGAAAGGTTCAGAGTGATTTGGGTATTTTTCGGAGTACCGGAGAGTTACGGGAATTCGCCGGGGAGTATATGGGCCTTATTGGGCTTTAGGGGAAAGAGAGAGGAGAGACTGCGCGCCCCCCCAAGGCCTCGTCCGAATTGGACTAGGGGGAGGGGTTGTGCCGCCTCCTTCCTTCTCTTCTCTCTCCCCTTTCCTTGACTCCTACTGCTACTACTTGGAAGGGGGGGAATCCTACTCCCGGTGGGAGTAGGACTCCTCCTAGGGCGCGCCATAGAGAGGGCCGGCCCTCCCCCTCCTCCACTCCTTTATATACGGGGAGGGGGGCACCCCTTGGAGACACAACAATTGATTTGATCTTTTAGCCATGTGCGGTGCCCCCCTCCACCATAGTCCACCTCGATAAAACTGTAGCGGTGCTTAGGCGAAGCCCTGTGTCGGTAGAACATCATCATCGTCACCACGCCGTCCTGCTGACGAAACTCTCCCTCAACACTCGGCTGGATCGGAGTTCGAGGGACGTCATCGGGTTGAACGTGTGCTGAACTCGGAGGTGCCGTGCGTTCGGTACTTGATCGGTCGGATCGTGAAGACATACGACTACATCAACCGCGTTGTGCTAACGCTTCCGCTTTCGGTCTACGAGGGTACGTGGACAACACTCTCCCCTCTCGTGGCTATGCATCACCATGATCTTGCGTGTGCGTAGGAATTTTTTTGAAATTACTACGTTCCCCAACAACACCTAACCTCAAGTTAAAACAAACACGCAAGCGTTCATTGCCCTGCCCACTTGCATCTCCTCTCCCCTTTCCCTCTACCTCGATCCCCTACCTGCAGTGCTAGGGTTCCTCCAGCGATCTGTCACCACTGGTCCCATCTGGCCTGGTCCTCGATGATGCTCTGTCCTGCTAGGCTACATGGCCGGTGCATAGGGCCAAATCTCCCCAGCTGCTCCTCCCTCTGGCACCGCCCCTCATTCTCATGGTCTCCAACAGCTGCTCCGCTGTGGTCCGTCCAACGCACTACTCCCGCGTGCGGCGCACAACTATGGCCGATGCCCCACTGCGGCAAAAGGCACCTCGTTCCCCCTCCCTCCCCCCAGGCCGTGTCCTTGAGGTGTTGTTGAAGGATGAGCTCATCCAACAAGGTGAGGATCTCCTCTGATTTTTTGCCAAATTTTCATTCTGATCCTCTATACAATGAGTTGCTATGAGCTGCTTCTGCTGCTGCTATATGATGCATTGCTATGAGCTGCTTCTGCTACTGCTATATGATGAATTTCTATGAGGTGTTGCTGCTATATGATGAATTGCTATGAGCTGCCGCTGCTGCTATATGATGAGTTGCTATAATCTACTCCTACTGCTGCTATATGATGAATTGCTATGAGCTGCTCCTGCTGCTGTTATATGATGAATTGTTATGAGCTGCTGCTGGTATATGATGAATTGCACGCTGCTGCTGTTGTATGATGAGTTGCTATGAGCTGCTGCTACTGCTATATGATGCTTTTAGGTGGTGGTGCTATATGATAATAACCAGCCTCTTGGACCATCGAATTTCGATAAATAATTGTTCTTCATTTAAATTCTGGTCATGCATTCTTCATTTATATTAGGCAATAGGATCTCTATGGCGGACATTTACCAAAGTAGATTGTGCCAAGTAGATGGTATCTTTGTATTTGCATTTTGAACAAATATTGATGGTATGTTGTCCTATCATATTAATTACTGCACTGGGTTCAATTTGTGATGTTTGCAAGTCAAATTAATTTTCATATGGGCAGCAAAATGACAAAATATAATGCAATCTAGACTTTTCACCGATCATACCACAGATAAGCTGAAAAGGCAGGCAATGAAAAGAACTGGTTGGCTTATTATCTGGAGCTTATATTCAAAGGTGCTTATTTTCTTAGGATAACTTGAAATAACTATCCCTAAGAAACTTGGCCAATAGAACTGATATAAAAATAACATATCACGATGATTGCAATGGAGGCATGATAAACCACAAGTATAGGGGGTCGCAACAGTTTTCGAGGGTAGAGTATTCGACCCAAATTTATTGATTCGACACAAGGGGAGCCAAAGAATATTCTCAAGTATTAGCAACTGAGTTGTCAATTCAGCCACACCTGGATAACTTAATATCTGCAGCAAAGTATTTAGTAGCAAAGTAGTATGATAGTAGTGGCAACGGTAGGAAAAGTAACGGTAGAAAAAGTAATATTTTTGGTGTTTTATAGTGATTGTAACAACAGCTGCGGAAAAGTAAATAAGCGGAAAATAATATGTGAAAAGCTCGTAGGCATTGGATCGGTGATGGAGAATTATGCCGGATGCGGTTCATCATGTAACAGTCATAACATAGGGTGACACAAAACTAGCTCCAATTCATCAATATAATCTAGGCATATATTCTGCATATAGTCATACGTGCTTATGGAAAAGAACTTGCATGACATCTTTTGTCCTACCCTCCCGTGGCAGCGGGGTCCTAATAGAAACTAAGGGATATTAAGGCCTCCTTTTAATAGAGTACCGAACCAAAGCATTAACACATAGTGAATACATGAACTCCTCAAACTACGGTCATCACCGGGAGTGGTCCCGATTATTGTGACTTCGGGGTTGCCGGATCATAACACATAGTAGGTGACTATAGACTTGCAAGATAGGATCAAGAACTCACATATATTCATGAAAACATAATAGGTTCAAATCTGAAATCATGGCGTTCGGGCCTTAGTGACAAGCATTAAGCATAGCAAAGTCATAGCAACATCAATCTCAGAACAGAGTGGATACTACGGATCAAACCCTAGCAAAACTAACTCGATTACATGATAAATCTCATCCAACCCATCACCGTCCAGCAAGCCTACGATGGAATTACTCACGCACGGCGGTGAGCATCAAGAAATTGGTGATGGAGGATGGTTGATGATGACGACGGCGACGGATTCCCCTCTCCGGAGCCCCGAACGGACTCCAGATCAGCCCTCGCGAGAGGTTTTAGGGCTTGGCGGCGGCTCCGTATTGTAAAACGCGATGAATCCTTCTCTCTTGAATTTTTTCTCCCCGAACACGAATATATGGAGTTGGAGTTGAGGTCGGTGGAACAACAGGGGGGCCACGAGGCAGGGGGCGCGCCCAGGGGGGCAGGCGCGCCCCCACCCTCGTGGACAGGTGGGGTTTGGAGTTGAGGTCCGAGAACTTTTGTTTCTGCACATAAATAACACCATGGCAAGTCTGCTGAAAACAGCGTCAGTCCAGGTTAGTTCCATTCAAATCATGCAAGTTAGAGTCCAAAACAAGGGCAAAAGTGTTTGGAAAAGTAGATACGACGGAGACGTATCAACTCCCCCAAGCTTAAACCTTTGCTTGTCCTCAAGCAATTCAGTTGATAAACTGAAAGTGATAAAGAAAAACTTTTACAAACTCTGTTTGCTCTTGTTGTTGTAAATATGTAAAGCCAGCATTCAAGTTTTCAACAAGGATTATGACTAACCATATTCACAATAACACTTAGGTCTCATGTTTGCTCATATCAATGGCATAATCAACTAGCGAGCAAAAATAATAAATCTCAGATGACAACACTTTCTCAAAACAATCATAATATGATATAACAAGATGGTATCTCGCTAGCCCTTTTGAGGCCGCAAAACATAAATGCGGAGCACCTTTAAAGATCAAGGACTGACTAGACATAGTAATTCATGGTAAAAGAGATCCAGTCATAGTCATACCCAACATAAATTAATAGTAATGGATGCAAATGACAGCAGTGCTCTCCAGCTGGTGCTTTTTAATAAGAGGGTGATGACTCAACATAAAAGTGAATAGATAGGCCCATCGCAGAGGGAAGCAGGGATTTGTAGAGGTGCCAAAGCTCGATTTTGAAATAGAGATAAATAATATTTTGAGCGGCATAATTTCATTGTCAACATAACAACCAAGAGATGGCGATATCTTCCATGCTACACACATTATAGGTGGTTCCCAAACAGAATGGTAAAGTTTATACTCCCCCTCCACCAACAAACATCAATCCATGGCTTGCTCGAAACAACGAGTGCCTCCAACTAACAATAGTCCCAGTGGGAGTTTTGTTTGCAATTATTCTGATTTGATTTGCATAAAGCATGGGACTGGGCATCCCGGTGACCAGCCATTTTCTCATGAGTGAGGAGCGGAGTCCACTCCTCTTGAGAATAACCCGCCTAACATGGAAGATAAAGACAGCCCTAGTTGATACATGAGCTATTCGAGCATACAAAACAGAATTTCATTTGAAGGTTTAGAGTTGGCACATACAAATTTACTTGGAACGGCAGGTAGATACCGCATATAGGAAGGTATGGTGGACTCATATGGAATAACTTTGGGGTTTAAGGGATTGGATGCATAAACAGTATTCCCACTTAGTACAAGTGAAGGCTAGCAAAAGACTGGGAAGTGACCAACTAGAGAGCGACAACAGTCATGAACATGCATTAAAATTAATAAACATTGAGTACAAGCATGAGTAGGATATAATCCACCATGTACATAAATATCGTGAAGGCTACGTTGATTTGTTTCAACTACATGTGTGAACATGTGCCAAGTCGAGTCACTTAAATCATTCAAAGGTGGATACCACCCTATCATACCACATCACAACCATTTTAATAGCATGTTGGCACACAAGGTAAACCATTATAACTCATAGCTAATCAAGCATGGCACGAGTAACTATAATCTCTAATTGTCATTGCAAACATGTTTATTCATAATAGGCTGAATCAAGAACGATGAACTAATCATATTTACAAAAACAAGAGAGGTCGAGTTCATACCAGCTTCTCTCATCTCAATCGGTCCATCATATATCGTCATAATTGCCTTTCACTTGCACGACCGAACGATGTGAATAATAATAATAGTGCACGTGCATTGGACTAAGCTGGAATCTACAAGCATTCAGTAAACAGGAGAAGACAAGGCAATATGGGCTCTTGGTTAAATCAACAATAATGCATATAAGAGCCACTTCAACAATTTAATCATGGTCTTCTCCTATCGACCCCCAAAGAAAAGAAAAGAAATAAAACTATTTGCACGGGAAAGCTCCCAACAAGCAAAAGAAGAACAGGAAATCTTTTTGGGTTTTCCTTTTAATTATTACTACAGCATGAAAGTAAACTAGATAAAAGTTACAACTATTTTTTTTGTTTTTCTTAAGGTTTTTCAAACACACAAGAAGAAAGCAGGAAAAGAAAATAAACTAGCGTGGATATTATAGTGAAAGAGTATGAACACCGACATCTAGCAATGAGTGTGTGAACATAAATGTAATGTCGGTGGGAAATACCTACTCCCCAAGCTTAGGCTTTTGGTCTAAGTTGGTCTATTGCCACGGATGGCCTGGCGGATATCCATAGTTGTAGTTGGGGTCGTACTGAGATGCAGCGGCTATTGCATCGTGGGCTGCATCTTGGAGGCGAGCTGCCCTCGTCCTCCTTTCGTACTCATTTGCCTCCTTCCTGGTTATAAAATGTCGCCCCTTTTCCTGAAAGTCAAAGAGAGTAGGGGCAGGGAGAACAATATTGACGGCGTGATGCCTATCAAAGATTAGTCGGTACTGGAGAGGTGGTTCATTCCTCTCAACAACCTGATGGTGAATGTCGGTGTACAAAAGAAGGGGCGCACCTTTGTACCCCTTTACCTGTGCACGGGCAGTCGGAGCCGCGCCCACGGCCACACCAAGTAGAGCAGGGGAGGTGAACCAAGGCAAAACCAAAGCCCAAGACAGCCAGAACAACGCCAAGACCAAGAATGCAAAGAAGCTGAGGGGCGGAGCAGTTTCCCCTGGCAAGACCCTTGCTGGGGACTGCCTCAGCAGCCCCGATAAGAACCTTGCTGGGGCAGCGCGCCCAAATGCCAACAGGGCCCACGTCCCCAACACCATCAGCCACGTGGGGCCAGGGCTCGGGAGGCACCTCTGTGGTGGCATGTAGATCTTTGTGAAGACATATTCAAGATCAGATGAGGATTAGAACACAACGATCCGCGGCAAGATCCTTGCCGAGGAGAGCCACGAGACCCTCGGCAAGATTCTTGCCGGGGACGACAGCGCGCCACGGCAAGGCTCTCGCCCAAGACGCCAGCAGGGCCACTGCCAGGCCCACACCAACCAAATCTCCACCGTTCACATGCGGCTCCCAGCCCAACCAGCTGGGCGGGCGCCTGCGTGGCAACATGCAGCTCCCAGGACAACTCATCAAGCGCCTGCGTGGCGGCATGCAGATCTTCGTGGAGGCTCCACCACCGCGCCACCTCAGCTGCCTGCCTACCTACGTGGGGCCACATGCGTCACTAGCCAGGGCGCGTGTCGAAGCAAGGAGGAGCGGCGACGGCCGGGACGGGCCTTGCCCCCGTCCCCAATAAAGCTAGGGGACACCTAAGCTACGTATTAAATGCCTCTTGTCCTGTAATACGAGCGATAAGCTCATACCACTGTGCGCCTTTCCACCTCCTGTGTGCCACTGTGGCAGCCCCTTTCGACTATAAAAGGAGGCCCATGGCATACTGGAAGGGGATTCGGCTCTTTCGAACCATGCACTCACCATAGCTAGTTCGAGAGCTTAAGAACTCTCTGAAATACACCCACCAAAGTAGGACTAGGGTTTTACGCATCCTCGCGGCCCGAACCTGGGTAAACGATTCTTGTGTTGACTACTGATCCTGCTCTTCTTGCAACCCTGCGCCCCAACAACCGTAGTAGGGATTCTTGTGATCCCATAGGTGTCGTTCCACACCGACATCTTTGGCGCGCCGGGTAGGGGGCGCAATTGTGAGAATCTGGTCTAGTAGCTAGCCTAGCAGTTCTTCGTCACCATAGCTCCCAAGAAGGAGATGGCCAGAAGAAAGGGGCGCCGCGTGCGAGCATGAAGGACGCCAGTGCGACACCCAAGTTTTTATCTGGATTTTTCAAAAGGTTTTTATTTGACTTGAGGGGAGTGATCAAATTTTTTTCTTCAAGAGAACTCTCACTCTCAAATATTTTTCTTTATGGCACAAGTTTTATTTGGACCCACCGAAGATCTGTCTTTGGTCTTGGAGGTTCTTGCTTTTCACTTGGACTCAAGACAAAATATTTTCACTTGGGAAATGACTTTTGAAAATCTCCTTGAAATTTGCACTATGGCTTTTGGAAAATCCTTTGCCACTTTCAACAATTCCTTCTTGCCATGGCCTTAGTGCAAATCCCCTCTCCTAACCCTTTCCTCACCTTTGGATCATGATTTGCATCAAATCCAGCAAGTTGAACCTCCCCATGTGATTATTTCCATTTATATTCTATTCAAATAAATTTCTGCCTTCTTTCCTAGCACTTGGAGATTTGCAAAGGAACTCCACTTTCTGTCTTGATTTTTGCCCCCAAACCTTTTTCCCCTCCTAGTCCTTTGAACCCTCAACCTAGAACCATGAAGATCCACTGGTCTTCAGTTCAAAATTTTCAAACTACATCTGCTGCAAGTTTGGACCAGATTTGCGAAATTTGGTGAAATTCATTCAAAACCTCCTCCAAAAATTCCAAGTAAAATCAGGCAGCCTCTGGGTGCATTGAGTGGTCACCTCACCAAGTTACAGCTCCAGAAAAATTTATCTCATTGCAAAATCCTCCTGTCGAACACCTGCAGTGCACTGTCTATGTCAAGTTCAGAAAGTTCAGAGATTCAGTCGGTGGCCTGCTGTCGTTTTCTTCAGAGAAGGACGTCGATCTCGCCAGTGCCACCGCGTCGCCTTGCTCCTCGTCCCCTCCCCCTTGTTCCTGCACCGCACGAACGCCTGGCGCCTTGCGGGCGTCGGCGACGAGCAGCAGAAGGTGCGCCGCCCCGTGACCGACGCCGGCGGCGGCTTTGCGGACGCCAGCGGGAGACACGGCGCCGACGCCACCCAGCGCCGCCCAAACCACCGGAGCCTGCCGCGTGGCCTTCCACTCCCCCGAATGCGCTGCCGCTCTCGTCGTGAACCGCAGGGCGCGGAGCGCGCTCTCTGCCGCCGTTGAGCCCGTGCGGTCACCTCACCGTGGACCGACGCCATAACGCCAAGACCGACCCCGTTTAGCTGTGAAACGACTCCAGTAACCTCCACTGATGCTGCCTGGCCGCTCAAACCACCTGCCAATCCACTGCTCCACCGTAATCGCTCGCCGGAGATTCTCCGTTCACGGCCACCCTGTCGATCTGCCTATAAATAGAGGCCCCGAGCTTCAACTCGAGCACCCACCATCCCTGCACTCTCCCTAGAGCACGCCTAGCCACTGGAGGAGCCCCGAGGAGGTCTCCTTCCTCGACTCCGGCCGCCGCGACCCGCCCCGGGATCCAGCCCGATTCGCCCCCGTGTGTGCTCCTCCGCCTCCATTCTCTTGCCAGCAGCTTCACCTTGCATCCCTCGTTCTGACCCGCGCCTCAATTTGTAGCTTGCAGCCCTCCACCGGAGTTCCCCATCCTCACCCGAGCCGCCGTCCGCCGGAGATAGTGTCGCCGTCGACGTGGTGCTCCCCGTTGGACGAGTCCACCACCCACCGACGCGGAAGAAGACGCTGAAGCTCTTGGTACCCTCCGTTTCTCCTAACTCGCCGTGGTTCGACGCCGGCGTCCACCGCAGTCTTCGGGCGCCGGCGAGCTTTTTAAACCTGACAGGTGGACCCCGCCTGTCAGCCTCTATTCTATTCTCCTTCGAACCGTTTTCTGTTGGCGCCTTCGGGCAAATACGTTTTCTCCTTTGCGCTTGCACATTCCCAACCGAAGCGTTTTCTGTTTTCTCAGTTAAAACCCTGGAACTTTTCTGTTTCATTACAGATAAGTCCCTGGACAGAAACCTTTATAACTTTTTAATAAAAAGGAATTTTTGAGTGATTCTTTTTCTGACAATCTTCAAATTTTGTCTAGTTTTTTATGGGATTTATTTGAAAAATATCTGGAAAAGTTTCTGTGCATGTGTTGGTTTTCACGTTAGTACCCGTTTCGTGATTGCCGTAGGTTCCGGGAGAGGTGACGGAGCCGCGAACTTCACCGAGCTAGACTCCGACTTCTCCGAACCAGGCAAGCATGTTTTGTACATTTGATATGACAGGTGTTTTACATGTTCACGTGAGAGTTTGTGCGTGGCATATGAGTGTCGGTAAATACCTCGTTGCTTGTAAGGCAACGACCCGGTTGTTCCAAAGTCGCGATGATCTCTGATGAGAGATGACCAAATCATGTGGTGACATGAAGGGCAGCAAGGTGGTACTGTTGTAGCATACCAGCCTTGCGTCATCCGACTTTCTCCGACGTTAACATGGTTGGAGCCACGTTATTGTTCTTTCCCTCTTCCGTGCTACCACATGTCTCATTGCCAGGATGCGGTTTAGTAAGTTGGTAACCTCTTTCCGTGTACACACCAAACAGAGAGTCCAGGATGATTGTACCTTGGCCCAGGATTAAAGCCAGTCATCCGGTCAGGGGGCATGGGTGTTTCCGGTTGGGACCGAGAGGGGGGGCACCCCCTTAGAGCGCGCGTATAGAAATTTGATCCCATGCTACGCGAGGTTGTAGCCTCCCCGTCTCAAGGTTTTTCTTGAATGGTGCCGAAGGTGATCCCTGGCTTCGGATGGTTGAATTGGGTGTGTACTGGTTAGACATGTTTCTTCCAAAACACCGTAGACGGAACTAGTCCCCGTGACTACTGAAATCCGTTGGCTGTGGTGAAGTACAAACTCTGCAGAGTCAATTCTTTCCAAATCATCGTACCCATGATCAAGTAGTGTAAACATTATATCCATATCTATCCGTGTGAAAAACTTGTCCCCGGTGAACAAGCTCAAGTGGTAAATCCAGTTTTATTGTTATTCCTGTGGATGGACTAACTTTATATTTGTCGCATGCTTGTGATAATTTATGTTCCCGAACGATTGTATTATTGAGCTGTGATATAAGCCCATTATGTGACGTCGCGCAGACGTCCGACTGTGGCGTGTACTTGTTTCTTACTTTAAATATAAGCCCTTTATGTGATGTCGCACAGACGTCCGACTGTGGCATGCACTGTCTTTATTTTCTGTTGCAAGCCCTTTATGTGGTGTCGCCTCGACGCCCGACTGTGGCATTATTATTCTGCATTTTCCGCTCGAGGAGTCTTTCAGACACTCGTTTGGCACCCGCATTATTATTCCGCATTTTCCGCTCGAGGAGTCTTTCAGACACTCGTTTGGCACCCGCATTATTATTCCGCATTTTCCGCTCGAGGAGTCTTTCAGACACTCGTTTGGCACCCGCATTATTATTCCGCATTTTCCGCTCGAGGAGTCTTTCAGACACTCGTTTGGCACCTGTATTATTATTCCGCATTTTCCGCTCGAGGAGTCTTTCAGACACTCGTTTGGCACCAGTATTACTATTCTGCAGTTTCCGCTCGAGGCATCATTCAGACCCTCGCTTGGCACCCAGTATTTATTATCTCTATGTCTGATCGCATTGGTTAACTTGTACATGTGCTTCGTGTTTACATTTGTTATACCTTATGTCAGAACTGTCTTGCGAGTACTTTCATAGTACTCACCTGGCTTGTTGATTTGGCCAGATGTTGACGAAGGCGATCTCTTGGATGAAGAGTTTGATAGCGCGTCCGACGCCTAGAGGAGTCCCAGTCAGTCCTGCGCGATCCCGGTTATTGGTCACTTGTTTTGTATACGCTTCGCCACCCGCAATAAGTCTTCTCGAGCCTCACTCCGACGCTCGATGAGCTGTAGTCTTCTGGAATCATATCACTCGCTTCGCGGTGATATTTCCACCACCATTTTTATCGTGAGTTAGTAGTTGCCACCCTATCCGCCGTATTGTTTTAGCGGCGTGCATGTAATAAATTGTTGGGCAGTCTCTGCTCAACCTTGTATTATATTTAGTACTCCTGGTATTTTTTCTTTTGTGACCAAGATATTGTCTACCAGTGAGAAGGGATTCTTCCTCGCTGGTCCGTAAAAGGGATTGGTCTCTCAATAATTATTTTATTGAAAAACCGGTCGTGACAAGCTTGGTATCAGAGCCAGGCTGACTGTAGGAAGCCACTAGGTGCGATCGCTAATCGGTTATTAGCGTCTTTTGTGCTTTTTCAGCATTTTGCAATTGTAGCTATTTTCTGTTGGTCATCATAAATTTATGACATGACTACTCAGAATTTTTGCCTACTTTTGTAGATGGCTGGCAGCAGCTGTGAGAATCGAGTGTTCACCAACGTGCCCGAGGGTTTGTCAAGCTCCTCGTCTCCATCACCGCAGCGCAGCGTTACGCGCCAGGAGCCAGCTAGAGAGGAGGTGGAGGTTGACTCTCCTGGACCGCTGAGCCTTGCCATCAGCAAGGGGAAGGATATCTTCACCATCTCCGACTGAGAGCACCGAGTAGCCGCGTGTTATGTCTGCCTGTATGATGTGCTGTTTTATCTGTACGCTAGTTTGTATTGGTGTGTTTGCTGCCTTCCGGAGTAGTATGCTAGTTTTAAATAACATGTCAGGATTGTGTACGCGCATCCTGAGTGCTGTATCCTGTGTTTGCTTTTCGCATGTAAGTTTTATGTTAAGCACTTCTTCTCCATGAAAAATCATTTGTGTTTCTTTGAAAACCTTGAAGCATTTTGATTATTGCCTTTGCGAGATTTTTCTTGTGCTACACAGTTTTTCTCATGGGTTTTGCAAATAATGCCCCAGACATTGTGCTCGGTACGTTCCCTGTCAACACAGTACCTGCCACGGTTTTGTTTGATTTTGGAGCTTCCCATTCGTTCGTTTCGAAGATTTTTGTTTCGCAACATGGTTTTCCGATACTTCCCTTGGAAAAATCTATGATCATCAAGTCCTCCGGAAATAAGCAAATCGCTCAGGGTTACTGCCAAGGAGTGGTCATTGAGTTCCAAGGACTACAATTCCACGCGAATCTCATCGTGTTGGAAAGTAAAGGACTGGATGTCATTTTAGGGATGGACTGGTTGACCACCAACAAAGGATTCATCGACTGTTTCAATCGGACAGTGATTCTCACTCACCATCACGGGAAGACTATAAGAGTTTCCGCTCAAGAAAGGCCACGATCACAGAAACCAAAACTGAACAAAATGGACTTTGCAGAACTGAGAAAAGTTCCAGTGGTATGCGAGTTTCCTGATGTGTTCCCGGAAGAACTGCCAGGCATGCCACCAGACCGAGAGATAGAATTCAGCATTCAACTAGCACCTGGCACCGCTCCCATCTATAAGAAGCCGTATAGAATGGCACCCTCAGAATTGGTGGAGTTGAAGAAGCTGATAAAGGAATTGTTGGACAAAGGATTTATTCGACCCAGCTCCTCACCTTGGGGTTCGCCTGTGTTGTTCGCCAAAAAGAAAGATGGGACACTGAGGCTGTGCATAGACTATCGAGCCCTCAATATGGTCACCATCAAAAACAAATATCCGATGCCACGAATAAATGATTTGTTTGACCAGCTCGCACAGACCAAGGTATTCTCAAAAATTGATTTGAGATCGGGATATCACCAATTGAAGGTACGGACGGAAGATATCCCCAAGACAGCTTTCACTTCCAGATATGGGTTATACGAGTTCACAGTGATGCCTTTTGGACTAACGAACGCCCCTGCATATTTCGTCCACCTCATGAACAAAGTGTTCATGAAATTCATGGACAAATTTGTGGTGGTATTCATTAACGACATTCCGGTTTACTCGAGGACACCAGAAGAGCATGCTGAGCACCTTAGAATTGTTTTGGGAGAATTGAGGAAACATCAGTTGTACGCCAAATTTAGCAAGTGCGAATTTTAGCTAAGACAAGTTGGCTTCTTGGGCCATATACTGAACCAAGAAGGCGTGGCTGTAGACCCAGAAAAAGTCAAGGCCATACTGGACTGGAAGCCACCCGCCAATGTTACTGATGTGCGGAGTTTTCTGGGAATGGCCGGATATTACAGAAGATTTATTGAAGGTTTCTCCACTGTGGCAAAACCTATAACACAGTTACTCAAGAAGGACAAGAAATTTGTATGGACGGAAGCATGCGAGCAGAGCTTCCAAGAACTCAAGAAGAAGCTGACAATCGCACCGGTCTTAACTGTGCCAGACATACACAAGAGCTTTGAGGTGTATTGTGACGCATCCCGAAAAGGACTCGGATGCGTACTAATGCAGGATGGCAAGGTTGTCGCATATGCCTCCAGGCAGCTGCGAAAACATGAGGAAAATTACCCAACACATGACTTGGAGCTAGCAGCAGTCATACATGCACTCAAGGAGTGGAGGCACTTTCTGTTGGGAAATTGCTGTGAAATATATACGGACCATAAGAGCCTCAAATATATTTTCACACAGCCAGAGCTGAATTTACGCCAACGACGCTGGTTGGAACTGGTCAAAGACTATGACGTCGGCATTCACTACCACCCAGGGAAAGCAAATGTAGTGGCCGATGCCCTTAGTCGAAACCCCAGCCCGGACAGTGACGGTCAGCAAAATTTGAGGCCTAAGTTTCAGCGAGAGTTCACTAGGCTCAACATGATGTTAGTCTCCGAGGGCACCGTATCAAATCTGGAGATACAACCCACCCTGGTGGAACAAATTAAGAAGGCTCAACAGGGACATCCCAGCATCGAAGGCATAAAGAAGAAAATGTATCTTAGTAAGACTTCAGAGTTCGTCACAGACGGTGAAGGAACATTGTGGTACCGAAACAGACTTTGCGTACCTAACATTGAGGAACTCAAGCAACAGATCTTGACGGAAAGCCACACGGCTCCATACTCGATCCATCCTGGAGGAACCAAAATGCACAAGGACATCCAGGAAAGATTTTTGTGGCACGGTATGAAAAGAGATATAGCCACATTTATTGCTTGTTGCGATTCATGTCAGCGCATCAAGGCCGAGCATCAAAAGCCAGCAGGGCTACTCCAACCAAACAGAATACCGGAGTGGAAATGGGATGAAATAGGAATGGATTTCATCGTTGGACTACCCCGATCACAACATGGGAATGACGCCATATGGGTCATCACAGACCGACTAACCAAGGTTGCTCATTTCATTCCCGTGAAGACTACCTACTCCACACAAAGACTGGCAAAACTTTATCTATCTCGTATAGTTTGCTTGCATGGAGTCCCAAAGACTATAATATCAGACCAAGGCACCCAATTTGTCTCCAAATTTTGGGATCACCTACAACAAGCTCTGGGCACGCAGCTAGCTTTCAGTACAGCATACCACCCTCAGACTGATGGACAAACGGAACGTGTAAACCAAATCCTAGAGGATATGCTAAGGGCCTATGTGCTCACCTAGGGATCCAGTTGGGAAGAGAGTTTGCCGTATGCCGAATTTTCTTACAACAACAGTTACCAAGCCAGCTTGCAAATGGCACCCTTTGAAGCATTGTACGGACGAAGGTGTCGTACCCCACTGAATTGGGCAGAAACGGGTGACAGCCGTATCTTCGGCCCAGACATGCTTAAAGAGGCCGAGGAGAAAGTTAAACAAATCAGGGACAGACTCAGGACGGCGCAGAGCCGACAAAAGAGCTACTATGATCAGAAGCATCGTGAGGTCAGCTTTGAACCCGGTGATTCCGTATACCTCCGAGTATCTCCTATGAGGGGTCTGCAACGGTTCAAAATTAAAGGGAAGCTAGCCCCAAGATTTATTGGACCATTTTGTGTGAAGGCACGAAGAGGCACGGTAGCCTACCAACTAGACATACCCAAGGAGCTGTCAGACGTCCATGACGTATTCCACATCTCGCAGTTGAGGAAATGCGTGAGTAACCCGGAGAAACATGTACCTCATGAGAACATTGATATGCAACCAGATCTCACCTACAGAGAAAGGCCGGTAAAGATTTTAGAAGAGTCTGAACGGAGGACCCGTCAGAAAATGACAAGATTTTCAGGGTTCAGTGGAGCAACCACACTGAGGATGAAGCCACATGGGAAAGGGAAGATTTCCTCCGGGCAGAGTATCCATATCTATTTGAGGATCAGCAGAAATCTCGAGGACGAGATTTTTCCTAAGGGGGTAGGTGTTGTGACACCCATGTTTTTATTTGGATTTTTCAAAAGGTTTTTATTTGACTTGAGGGGAGTGATCAAAATTTTTTCTTCAAGAGAACTCTCACTCTCAAATATTTTTCTTTATGGCACAAGTTTTATTTGGACCCACCGAAGATCTGTCTTTGGTCTTGGAGGTTCTTGCTTTTCACTTGGACTCAAGACAAAATATTTTCACTTGGGAAATGACTTTTGAAAATCTCCTTGAAATTTGCACTATGGCTTTTGGAAAATCCTTTGCCACTTTCAATAATTCCTTCTTGCCATGGCCTTAGTGCAAATCCCCTCTCCTAACCCTTTCCTCACCTTTGGATCATGATTTGCATCAAATCCAGCAAGTTGAACCTCCCCATGTGATTATTTCCATTTATATTCTATTCAAATAAATTTCTGCCTTCTTTCCTAGCACTTGGAGATTTGCAAAGGAACTCCACTTTCTGTCTTGATTTTTGCCCCCAAACCTTTTTCCCCTCCTAGTCCTTTGAACCCTCAACCTAGAACCATGAAGATCCACTGGTCTTCAGTTCAAAATTTTCAAACTACATCTGCTGCAAGTTTGGACCAGATTTGCGAAATTTGGTGAAATTCATTCAAAACCTCCTCCAAAAATTCCAAGTAAAATCAGGCAGCCTCTGGGTGCATTGAGTGGTCACCTCACCAAGTTACAGCTCCAGAAAAATTTATCTCATTGCAAAATCCTCCTGTCGAACACCTGCAGTGCACTGTCTATGTCAAGTTCAGAAAGTTCAGAGATTCAGTCGGTGGCCTGCTGTCGTTTTCTTCAGAGAAGGACGTCGATCTCGCCAGTGCCACCGCGTCGCCTTGCTCCTCGTCCCCTCCCCCTTGTTCCCGCACCGCACGAACGCCTGGCGCCTTGCGGGCGTCGACGACGAGCAGCAGAAGGTGCGCTGCCCCGTGACCGACGCCGGCGGCGGCTTTGCGGACGCCAGCGGGAGACACGGCGCCGACGACGCCACCCAGCGCCGCCCAAACCACCGGAGCCTGCCGCGTGGCCTTCCACTCCCCCGAATGCGCTGCCGCTCTCGTCGTGAACCGCAGGGCGCGGAGCGCGCTCTCTGCCGCCGTTGAGCCCGTGCGGTCACCTCACCGTGGACCGACGCCATTACGCCAAGACCGACCCCGTTTAGCTGTGAAACGACTCCAGTAACCTCCACTGATGCTGCCTGGCCGCTCAAACCACCTGCCAATCCACTGCTCCGCCGTAATCGCTCGCCGGAGATTCTCCGTTCACGGCCACCCTGTCGATCTGCCTATAAATAGAGGCCCCGAGCTTCAACTCGAGCACCCACCATCCCTGCACTCCCCCTAGAGCACGCCTAGCCACTGGAGGAGCCCCGAGGAGGTCTCCTTCCTCGACTCCGGCCGCCGCGACCCGCCCCGGGATCCAGCCCGATTCGCCCCCGTGTGTGCTCCTCCGCCTCCATTCTCTTGCCAGTAGCTTCACCTTGCATCCCTCGTTCTGACCCGCGCCTCAATTTGTAGCTTGCAGCCCTCCACCGGAGTTCCCCATCCTCACCCGAGCCGCCGTCCGCCGGAGATAGTGTCGCCGTCGACGTGGTGCTCCTCGTTGGACGAGTCCACCACCCACCGACGCGGAAGAAGACGCTGAAGCTCTTGGTACCCTCCATTTCTCCTAACTTGCCGTGGTTCGACGCCGGCGTCCACCGCAGTCTTCGGGCGCCGGCGAGCTTTTTAAACCTGACAGGTGGACCCCGCCTCTATTCTATTCTCCTTCGAACCGTTTTCTATTGGCGCCTTCGGGCAAATACGTTTTCTCCTTTGCGCTTGCGCATTCCCAACCGAAGCGTTTTCTGTTTTCTCAGTTAAAACCCTGGAACTTTTCTGTTTCATTACAGATAAGTCCCTGGACAGAAACCTTTATAACTTTTTAATAAAAAGGAATTTTTTGAGTGATTCTTTTTCTGACAATCTTCAAATTTTGTCTAGTTTTTATGGGATTTATTTGAAAAATATTTGGAAAAGTTTCTGTGCATGTGTTGGTTTTCACGTTAGTACCCGTTTTGTGATTGTCGTAGGTTCCGGGAGAGGTGATGGAGCCGCGAACTTCGCCGAGCTAGACTCCGACTTCTCCGAACCAGGCAAGCATGTTTTGTACATTTGATATGACAGGTGTTTTACATGTTCACGTGAGAGTTTGTGCGTGGCATATGAGTGTCGGTAAATACCTCGTTGCTTGTAAGGCAACGACCCGGTTGTTCCAAAGTCGCGATGATCTCTGATGAGAGATGGCCAAATCATGTGGTGACATGAAGGGCAGCAAGGTGGTACTGTTGTAGCATACCAGCCTTGCGTCATCCGACTTTCTCCGACGTTAACATGGTTGGAGCCACGTTATCGTTCTTTCCCTCTTCCGTGCTACCACATGTCTCATTGCCAGGATGCGGTTTAGTAAGTTGGTAACCTCTTTCCGTGTACACACCAAACAGAGAGGCCGGGATGATGGTACCTTGGCCCAGGATTAAAGCCAGTCATCCGGTCAGGGGGCATGGGTGTTTCCGGTTGGGACCGAGAGGGGGGCACCCCCTTAGAGCGCGCGTATAGAAATTTGATCCCATGCTACGCGAGGTTGTAGCCTCCCCGTCTCAAGGTTTTTCTTGAATGTTGCCGAGGGTGATCCCTGGCTTCGGATGGTTGAATTGGGTGTGTACTGGTTAGACGTGTTTCTTCCAAAACACCGTAGACGGAACTAGTCCCCGTGACTACTTAAATCCGTTGGCTGTGGTTAAGTACAAACTCTGCAGAGTCAATTCTTTCCAAATCATCGTATCCATGATCAAGTAGTGTAAACATTATATCCATATCTATCTGTGTGAAAAACTTGTCCCCGGTGAACAAGCTCAAGTGGTAAATCCAGTTTTATTGTTATTCCTGTGGATGGACTAACTTTATATTTGTCGCATGCTTGTGATAATTTATGTTCCCGAACGATTGTATTATTGAGCTGTGATATAAGCCCTTTATGTGACGTCGCGCAGACGTCCGACTGTGGCGTGTACTTGTTTCTTACTTTAAATATAAGCCCTTTATGTGATGTCGCACAGACGTCCGACTGTGGCATGCACTGTCTTTATTTTCTATTGCAAGCCCTTTATGTGGTGTCGCCTCGACGCCCGACTGTGGCATTATTATTCTGCATTTTCCGCTCGAGGAGTCTTTCAGACACTCGTTTGGCACCCGCATTATTATTCCGCATTTTCCGCTCGAGGAGTCTTTCAGACACTCGTTTGGCACCCGCATTATTATTCCGCATTTTC